>NC_064927.1:397067420-397370450 GCF_023897955.1 Schistocerca gregaria | reverse complement strand
TCTCTGGACTGAAGACAACAACAACAACAACAACAACAACAACAACAACAACATTTTTGTAATACGCGTGTGTGAATACGAAAAAATTACCGAACGCGGAGTGTTAGCTTCGAAACACAAATGAAGGTGGCAGCTGTTCAATTTGATTCTGTCAACCAATCACAACACGACCTCCATGGCGACACGCACACGAATTACACTATAACAAGAATGGCCAACGCTATGGCTTCATGAATTATAGTTTTGATGTCTCAAACATCGGCTTTTTTCGGAGATGTGGCTAGCCGGTATGTAAGAGCAAGGATTAAACTGCTGCGGGTGAAGCACTGACATTTCTATTCTTGGTTATGAGAAATATGTGACTTTTTTTTCGTGATTTGCATATCGCTATTGACGAAGGTTTAACATTTACATTCTTCGTTGTCAGGAGTATTGCCTGCTTTTGTTTCCGAAAAGCTCGCGATTTTCAAGAGTGTGGTTAGATTGTTTCGGGCTTTTTTCGGAACTTATCGCCCTTTACGAGGTTGTAATACGACTGCGGACCAGGATCAAAGTTTTAATTGGCACAAAAAACCTGGTTATCATAATAGTACGAATTTTAGCTTAGCCTGGGACCATCTTAGGTTGGAAGGCAACAGTTGGGTTGTAAATTGGCAAAGCCAACGAATGTGAAAGCAGAAAATCTGGTTGTAGTGAAATTAATAATATTACTTGTAATAAATATTTGCCTATGTTTGTATCGATTATGTCGCGATTTCCTATGGCGTTGCGGGGCTGCGCCCCTCTAGCACAGCTTAGATTGCAGCAGCCGAATACGTAGTGTTTTCCGGGTGTGTTTAGGAGAGAACATGTTAAATTTCTACGCGAGAAAGGAATTTCAACATTTGTTTTGCCGCTTGTCACAACTATTTAGCTCTTTTTAACTTTTGTTATCTTGTTGCCCTCATTTGCGTGTGATGTGCTGACAATTATTAATAAAGATCAGATTATATGCATTTGCATGTTGCATATGCAGTCATGTATTTAGCTCCTTTTCACCGGTTATTGTACATTTTAACTAAAAACTAGTGACGATGCATATTTTCGCTCTGTGTTTACAGTATTTTAAAAATTTAGACGGGCAGTCTCTAGCTCGATCTAATTTAGATGTATCACAGATTTGCCGCGACCTAGAACTGCGTGCAATCGCTAACCGAGAGGCCACTGCCTAGCAAAATTATTACAGAAGAGGAACAGGTACAAGCAGACACAATCTACGCACGAGTCCCCGGTTAGGTAGTATCGGACGGTTAAGCTTTTTTTTTTTTCTTTCAAATTTTGAATACATTAATGGCTTCATATGAAAACAATAACCACTATAATGTACTGTCTTAAGACATAAAACAACCATCCTAGCATTTTCTCTTAGGGAGGAGAATTACTATTATCTATTGGTTTCTAAAATTTATCTGGATGTTAACTAAGGAGAAAGGTTCAAGGGTAGTATCAGACAGGATGTAAATTAAAGAAAATAAGCAAATATTTCTCACAATATACTTGTTTATTGGTATTAATACATGGCAAGTGGTAAATGTTTATTGAATTGAGTGATTTTAATAATTTTAGGTTCACAAACAGTCACTAAATGATGAAATAATAATAAATCTGCTATTTTACACACTTAACAATTAATTTCACTACATCTTGAACACGACTTTTTCTATTCAAGAAACAGCCGTCGCATTTCAAGGTCTGCGCAGTTTTCATGGGTCCATCCCTTACACAGTCGACACTGGATCCAGTCCTCTTCGAAAAGTTTCGTCACAAATAATACAGTGAGTCACCCCATTACTTCTAGTGTTTTCATCGTCAAATTTTTGTTTTTTCTTAGCATTTTCGTTGGATTTTTCCATTTCTGTTGAAGAACTATCCTTACTAAACCATCCAATTTTTCTATTGGTCAGAAGTTTGGTTCTAGCTACGCCTATAGGCTTTTTGGAGGTTTGTTCTTTTCTTCTTTCAATTTAAGTTTTTCTTCCGCAAGTTTCCACTAAGCTTCAGCCTTTTTTTTATGGAGATGAGGTCAAAATTTCACTCTTCTCTCCATGATTCTGCATTGATACAAATCTATTAGAGGAATTGCAGGGGAGAGGGGAAATTACTTCTAAAATTTTGTTCAGACTGAGATGTCTTAGAGGACTCAATTGCTGGATCATGATTGGAGGACTCTGGTAATGCAGACGAGGAGCGAGGACACTGGTAATGGTGGGCAGGCGAGGGGCTGGTGAAGACAGGCCTACGGCAGATAATGGGCCTGGTGAAGACATGGCAGCAGATGGAGAGCCTGGTAAAGACATGGCAGCAGATGGAGAGCCTGGTAAAGACATGGCAGCAGATGAAGAGCCTGGTAAAGACATGGCAGCAGATGAAGAGCTTGGTAAAGACATGGCAGCAGATGAAGAGCCTGGTAAAGACATGGCAGCAGATGAAGAGCCTGGGTAAAGACATGGCAGCAGACGAGGAGCCTGGTAAAGACATGACAAAAGATGGGTGCAGTAAGGACATTGCAGAGGAGCAGCCAGATCCAGAACTGGTGGATGAAGTATCAGTTAATTCACTGTTCTTGTTTAGTGAAGTAGCGTAATCCAAGTCAGTGAAAATATTTCACTTCAGGGGAGAAATGCCTGTCCATTCAAAGCCAGACTTTGCCAACTCCATCCTGCAAACCCTTGAGAAAGCTGAGGTAACTAAACCTGCTATATCTTTCAAGGTTATCTTAATGTTAGGATATTGTCGCATCCAGTATGAACATGCTTCATGATAAGCAGTTTTGAAAGGTTTCATAATAGTGCTGTCCAGTGGCTGTAGTTTGTGGGAAGTGTTTGGAGGTAGGCTTAACATTTGACTGTGGTGTTTCTTTGCAAACGTTATGACGTCCAAGTCCTTGTGGCTTGAGTGGCCATCCACAATTAGTAATGTAGGGGTTTTCTCAGTTCGATTCACTCGTTCTACAAACAAAACAAGCCACTTGAGGAAACCATCCTTAGTGATCCATCCACTTGGTTGGGCATCAAAAACACTTCCGAGTGGGGCATCTTTCTTCAGATCATTGTCTAATCAAACACAGGGGCAGACAAACAGCGGTGGGATAAACACATCCCCTGCAGCATTAACTGAGAGAAGAATTGTGACATCCATGCCTTTATCGTCTAAGGTCAATTTTCCAACTTGCTTTTTACCTTTAACACAGACGCTGCGCCAGCTTCGTCGGTGTTAAAAATCTTGGAGGGGCTGCACTTACACTTGTCCATCAACTCAGAAAGTTTGTCGAAAAATCCGTCAACTTGTTCTTTGCTAAAACCTGCTGCTTTCTGTAACTTGATTCTACTGTCCTCAGCTACAGACCTGAATGTCTTTTCATAAAGTCATAGTAAAAGTCTCCTCCTGCCTTCAATTTTTCTTTATTGAACCTATGTTTTATTTTCATTTTCTCAGTAAAAGGTAAAATAAATTTTAAATGATGTTTTGGTCAAATAGTTTTAATTAAAAGTTAATTCAAAGTTAATTCGAAGTTAACCTCAACCTGAAGGTATTCAGAAAATGACACCAGCGTTCTAAATGTCCGGCGTGGCCGGCAATCTTCCTCGTAATTGATATGCACAGGTCTGACTTTGAGGTATAATGCACGCAATAACTACCATGTTTTTTTATTATTTGATCTTGCATATTTCGACACTTCTCAAGCATTTTTAAGCATTATTCAAGGATATCTGCATGCATATTCTATGGTTTTTCTGATGCATATAATGCGGTCTCCAGTTATTACTTTCGATCCGTCCAACAACATCCAAATAAAACACTTTTTTCGTGCGGTATGTATTTCGCCTTAAAGGCGTATGGCACGAAAATGTGTTTTATTTAGTTATGATTAGGCGGATCTGAAGTAATAATTATCGACGTACTACTTCCGAATATGTGAATATGTTACAACCAGCTGACTACATCACGTGCCCTGTGCTCTGATTAGCTGAAAGAAACTGAGTAGTTGCCATCTGGATTTGAGTACATCTACATCTACATCTACATCCGTACTCCGCAAGCCACCTGACGGTGTGTGGCGGAGGGTACCCTGAGTACCTCTATCGGTTCTCCCTTCTATTCCAGTCTCGTATTGTACGTGGAAAGAAGGATTGTCGGTATGCTTCTGTGTGGGCTCTAATCTCTCTGATTTTATCCTCATGGTCTCTTCGCGAGATATACGTAGGAGGGAGCAATATACTGCTTGACTCCTCGGTGAAGGTATGTTCTCGAAACTTTAACAAAAGGCCGTACCGAGCTACTGAGCGTCTCTCCTGCAGAGTCTTCCACTGGAGTTTATCTATCATCTCCGTAACGCTTTCGCAATTACTAAATGATCCTGTAACGAAGCGCGCTGCTCTCAGTTGGATCCTCTCTATCTCCTCTATCAACCCCACCTGGTGCGGATCCCACACTGCTGAGCAGTATTCAAGCATTGGGCGAACAAGCGTACTGTAACCTACTTCCTTTGTTGTCGGATTGCATTTCCTTAGGATTCTTCCAATGAATCTCAGTCTGGCATCTGCTTTACCGACGATCAACTTTATATGATCATTCCATTTTAAATCACTCCTAATGCGTACTCCCAGATAATTTATGGAATTAACTGCTTCCAGTTGCTGACCTGCTATTTTGTAGCTAAATGATAAGGGACCTATCTTTCTATGTATTCGCATCACATTACACTTCGCTACATTGAGATTCAATTGCCATTCCGTGCACCATGCGTCAATTCGCTGCAGATCCTCCTGCATTTCAGTACAATTTTCCATTGTTGCAACCTCTCGATACACCACAGCATCATCTGCAAAAAGCCTCAGTGAACTTCCGATGTCATCCACCAGGTCATTTATGTATATTGTAAATAGCAACGGTCCTATGACACTCCCCTGCGGCACACCTGAAATCACTCTTACTTCGGAAGACTTCTCTCCATTGAGAATGACGTGCTGCGTTCTGTTATCTAGGAACTCCTCAATCCAATCACACAATTGATCTGATAGTCCGTATGCTCTTACTTTGTTCATTAAACGACTGTGGGGAACTGTGTCAAACGCCTTGCGGAAGTCAAGAAACACGGCATCTACCTGTGAACCCGTGTCTAAGGCCCTCTGAGTCTCGTGGACGAATAGCGCGAGCTGGGTTTCACACGATCGTCTTTTTCGAAACCCATGCTGATTCCTACAGAGTAGATTCCTAGTCTCCAGAAAAGACATTATACTCGAACACAACACGTGTTCCAAAATTCTACAACTGATCGACGTCAGAGATATAGGTCTATAGTTCTGCACATCCGTTCGACGTCCCTTCTTGAGAACGGGGATGACCTGTGCCCTTTTCCAATCCTTTGGAACGCTTCGCTCTTCTAGAGACCTACGGTACACCGCTGCAAGAAGGGGGGGCAAGTTCCTTCGCGTACTCTGTCTAAAATCGAACTAGTATCCCATCAGGACCAGCGGCCTTTCCTCTTTTGAGCGATTTTAATTGTTTCTCTATCCCTCTGTCGTCTACTTCGATATCTACCATTTTGTCAACTGTGTGACAATCTAGAGAAGGAAGCACAGTGCAGTCTTCCTCTGTGAACAGCTTTGGAAGAAGACATTTAGTAATTCGGCCTTTAGTCTGTCATCCTCTGTTTCAGTACCATTTTGGTCACAGAGTGTCTGGACATTTTGTTTTGATCCACCTACCGCTTTGACATAGGACCAAAATTTCTTAGGATTTTCTGCCAAGTCAGTACATAGAACTTTACTTTCGAATTCATTGAAAGCCTCTCGCATAGCCCTCCTCACACTACATTTCGCTTCGCGTAATTTTTGTTTGTCTGCAAGGCTTTGGCTATGTTTATGTTTGCTGTGAAGTTCCCTTTGCTTCCGCAGCAGTTTTCTAACTCGGTTGTTGTACCACGGTGGCTCTTTTCCATCTCTTACGATCTTGCTTGGCACATACTCATCTAACGCATATTGTACCATGGTTTTGAACTTTGTCCACTGATCCTCAACACTATCTGCACTTGAGACAAAACTTTTGTGTTGAGCCGTCAGGTACTCTGTAATCTGCTTTTTGTCACTTTTGCTAAACAGAAAAATCTTCCTACCTTTTTTAATATTTCTATTTACGGCTGAAATCATCGACGCAGTAACCGCTTTATGATCGCTGATTCCCTGTTCTGCATTAACTGATTCAAATAGTTCGGGTCTGTTTGTCACCAGAAGGTCTAATATATTATCGCCACGAGTCGGTTTTCTGTTTAACTGCTCAAGGTAGTTTTCAGATAAAGCACTTAAAAATATTTCACTGGATTCTTTGTCCCTGCCACCCGTTATGAACGTTTGAGTCTCCCAGTCTATATCCTTTTCGAAGTTCACTGCTGTATTTGGTGGATTTCGTATTTATGCTTGCATACTGAAAACACGAAGTTACAGTAATACACTCATTAAAATCGCCCAAAACTCAGTACGCTTTGTTGTGCTACAATAGTAGGAAGTCCTGTAACAGTACCTAGTAAATTGCAGGTTGTGGAATTTCGGTGTCCAAAGACAGATGATTTCCTAGAAGTCTCGTAACAAAAATAGAAACCTCGCACTATGACACTGTTACAAGCTATAACGCAATTTTTGTCAAATGGTACATTTCCTTTTGCAATCGTGGCAAATTTTTTCTTTAAGAAGATATCTAGCATGTACCTTTTTGAAGTTTTACGCGCGATCTAGTATCTGTCGCACAAGAATGGAAACTTCCAGTCCCACTTTTTTTCTTTCCTCGTGATAATAAGCAAAATATGTACTTAACTTGTGAATAGTATCTTGTTCTTATTTTCATTGGATAACGCCGCATTATTCAAGGTTCCCGTCAAATAAAATAAGCGTCTAATTATTTGATTTCCATCGCACTATTCACAATCCACCGTGTTTCCATAAATTAGGTTTTAAGTTCCAAGCAAATTAACATTTAAATCTATCTGCTTTATTATTCGCTGCCTCTCCATTTCTCGCGGACCCGCTCTGCTGTGCTATAACATCTCGAGTAGTGAAGGAAATTTCTCTTTTGATTGCGATTATCCAAGGGCATTCTTTTTTGCGATTGCCCTCGATCTATCTGGTATCGATGCCGTTTACGTTATGCGCGGTTGCGTCGGCTTTCAGCCGACGCTGTGTCCCTGGACCTAACTACGTCATTTCTTGCCAGATTAATTTTTGAGATAGCGTTGAATGTCGGCTGAATTGGTTTTCGTTCGTGCTCAAACATCAAAGATACAACTAACAAATTCTTCTTCTTTTTCTTGGTTCGACTCCGACCAACTTCGGGCCACACCCATTGAAACCGTACGGAAAAACAAAACAACGTGGACTTTCATTTCTTTGCTGTGGTTAACAGCGACCTGATAAGTACAGGACTATGATAATCACGCCTTCTTACGACTAACTTGTAAAAGTAAATAACATCGTATTCTGTATTTCCGTGAAGTTTAACAAAACACCAGTATTGACTGACTGTTCCATCGGTTCTTGGTAGAACATTTTACACATAATGAATGAAAACACGCACAACAGTTGTGTAATATTATAGAAAATTTCACCAGTATCGTGTTCGGTTTCATTCACAACAGACCAGTAACTAAAATATTTTTTTAAAATGTTCACACAAATGTTCGTGAAAACGACGCGGCGAGTATTTGGGTATTTCATACTGGTCACTGGTGCACTATTTTGTCTGGTTCGACATCCGAATTTGAACACACACACTCAAACAACATACTATTATAGTTTGTACATACGCTTTGCAGATTAACTGAAGTTTCACAGTAGTATACCAGCAAATCGAAGTCCGTCATATGCTTCACCCTTGACTGAACTTCTTTCAACTCTTCTTCACGCTTCGTTATTCCCTTGAGAGGGGCCACATATTTCTATTTTTCAGTCGTTATACGATTAGTATTAATTAACAAATATCTTGTGCTGTGTCGTGCAAAAAAAAAAAAAAATAAAAAAATGGCTCTGAGCACTATGGGACTTAACATCTGAGGTCATCAGTCCCCTAGAACTTAGAACTACTTAAACCTAACTAACCTAAGGACATCACAAACATCCATGCCCGAGGCAGGATTCCAACCTGCGACCGTAGCAGTCGCGCGGTTCCAGACTGAAGCGCCTAGAACCGCTCGGCCACACCGGCCGGCTGCGTCGTGCAGAGCTTCGAGTATTCGCGAACTTCGAGGCAGATGACTGTATCCATACAAAGCAAAATCTAACTTCCTAACAGATTCAAACTTCTGCCAAACCAGGATTCGTCCTCGGGCCTTTGCCTTCCGCGGACATGAGTCTAATTAAATCAATGGAAGCTCAATATTCAGCTATCCACAGTCTTAGGAGTTATTTGTCAATTTCCTACCAGCTTTCCAGTGGCTTCTGCTGGGCACCATCTGTGTTTATTTTCGCAATCTTTAGAATTGTGTACCTCAACCGATAAAAAGGGAACGCTTATAGAACCACTTTATCGTTCGTCCGTCTATCTGTCTCGACTATTAACAACGCTTTTTCTCATGAACGGGTAGACATATCAAGCTTAAATTGGTGGCCACATGCTGAGACCTACAGTCCCTTGGCGGTGTAAAGAACTGAAGCGTCTTAGTCAATGAAGTCAAAAGATAGGGCCATTAATGTCACAATTTTTGATTCTCCCAAACCCTCTCATCAAAACCTATACTCACTTCTGGTTGGCATGGAATAATAAAATTTGGCTGAAAGCAAGGTTTCAAAGTACAAGTAAAGCGAAAAAATCTGAAAATTGTTGATCTGTAATTACATCACACAATTAAGTTTTAGTAATTGCTATCCGATTTCAAACTCAAAATTAAAACATTCTCGAAAGTCTTGTAATTTCCGGGAACGAAATTTTGCTAGCATCAATGTTGACATCCAGCACAAATAGTAAAGATTTTCAATTATCGAGATCAATTAACTGTCTATATGCATAGGATAATTACATTAGTACGGAACTCTCCCAGCGTGAGTCCTACTCGCACCTGGCCATGTTTTCGAAGTCACGACCCCTGGTTTAGAAGACTATTCAGTAAATACTCTACATTTTATTTACCCAATTCTCGTGCAGATTTCTTCTTTTTGAGGTACTTCATTCTTACAGTTTCCATTTATGTCTGCTTTATGGCGTGAAACACCCATAAAGAAAGGCCACTACAAACAACGAGCGAAGTATTTACTGTCTACATCGTTTTGTAGCAGTCTAAGGTGAGAGAGCTCTGCAGGCATGCTTCGTCACCGACTGACTCATAGTTCTACTCTTCTAGTACATTTCTCCTACTTTGTAACTGTGTCTGAATTAATGAGGAAGAGATGCATTTTGTTGGAGAAATGTAGCAGACACGCGGCTGGATAGAAGGCATATTGTCATACTGAACGCAGATAACACATGTTAAGTGGGCTGTTGTTCTATGAAAACTGTCTGGTATTAAATGAGTTCTGCTGCTGTTCAATGGAAATTGTCTTATATCAAATGAGTTCTATTCCCAATGTATTGCGAACGTGCTGAATTGTCACAACAGTAAGAGACAGAAACGATGGGCAGAACGAAAAGTGCATAATGCATTTTGTGACGGGCAAACCGGGCTAGTGGCAGTCTACCGCGGGGAACGGTAACCAGGCAAATTCACATTTGCAAAATGCTGTTGCTGTACCGGCCAGGTCGTGCGTCAACACGCTGCACTGCGCGTTGCTTCTGCTGCTGCTGAAGCGACCTTGGACGAAGACAGCAGCGCGCATTCCCGCTGTATGCTTCCACGTGGCGGCCGCTGACGCTATCTGCTGAACACGGCATCGTGGCAAAGAAATCTAGATAAGCTCTGCTCGATGAACAGCGGCTAAAGGAAAAAAAGTCTGATTTGAGCCAGTTTGGAGTACCCTTTGCTTGATCACCATCTGCAGCAACCTGCTCTAGATATCTTCCACTCGGCTGTCGTTCGTATACCTCGACGACACACTTAATAGCAATTACTTGTATAAACCGTCGTCATCATACCGAGGTACAAAGTATCAAGTTGAACTCCCACGACAATAGTCCGAAGACTCCTTGTGATGCTCTGCTGGCTACTCTATCTTGTTCACGTCTTTTCATGTCCACAACAATACTTCAGCCTCGAATTATTCGAATCTGTTAACTCTATTCCAGCCTTGGCCTTCTAAGGAGTAAAGTAAGCACTGGATGTGGCAAAGTATCTGGAGTTATTTACATCATAAAATCATAAGGTCGACATGATTGTATTACCCAGATTTATTATTCCACTGGATATTATTCTATCTGTTTCACAAATCATTTTGGATAACCTTGTTTATCTTCATCGGTTATGCAAAATCCCGTAACACTACATACGCTCCCTCGTGCTTTACAGAATATAAACATACCAAAAAGTGTGATTTATGGCAACAAGGAGCTTGAGTTGCAGCAGAGATTTTCTTTGGTCATCACTCATATTTGTACAGATCGAGTCTTACCTTGTTTCCATCTTTTTCTTTTATTGAAACAGCTCTAGAATGCTTTGAACGAATACAATCAAGAGATTTTCCTCAGTCTTGTAACGCAGATATGAAGAGCAGTGATCGTGTATCAGTCACAAATATTCGAAAAACTCGCTTTTTAACTCTGTAGTGTTCGCGTGGTTTATAACTGTAATCTTGTGGGAATTCAAAAAATCTGAAAGAGGGATAGTGACAATGGTTGGAGCCTCAAGATGGATTGTTGTCGGACCCTCAATTTTATGCAACGGACACGTGTGGCTTAGTCACAGAAGTTCCGCGACCATTTACGGAAGTATTACGGAACACAATTTTTTTCTTACTTTTTTTCTACTCTGATTGTTAGAATGTTTATGATAATGGCTAATTATTGTTTTCGAATGGCTCCCGTATCTTCCTGGGACTTCGTCGTGACACACTGAGTTGGGGGTGTAGTAATGAATTAAAAAAATTTATTTAGTATAATAACTTTTTGGTTACTTTTTATTAAAACAAATATATGGAACTTGTTGCGGCAGAAGTAACTGGTACACCACCCTTTCCGGATGATTCCACCTTGGGTTTCAGTAAGCGTTTCTTTCCCTTCATGTATTTATAAAACTACAAGCAAGTCAGCTTGTAGTTACACTGGCACTGTAACATTGATTCCACAGTCCCCGGCAGCAGTCGATTTCTTTCATTAAGTCCACTGGGCGAGCATCAGCGAAAATTACTCTTTCCGCTTGGCCTTGTGTGCGGGAATGGAAAAGAAATACTCGCATAATTTCAGCAGTTGGCATTGAGTTTGGTATTCTCGGTTTCCTTAAGTAAGTAAATCCACCTTTCTTCCGAGTCATTATCAATTTTTAAAAAGCTATTCATATACATATATTCCTGAACACAATTGTCACCTTCAGTCTTCACACCATTTTTAATCAGGTATATAATAGTGTTTTCTATGCTCGCCCAATAAGGGGTTTCAGACAGCATCATTCAATCAAATACTTGTTATTTATTGAATGAAACAACCCATTTCTGAATCACTGCCTATGGCAAAGTGTGTTATGAAATACAGTATTATGAAATTAACATTACTAGCGAGCATAAACAACGTATTCCAAAGTGATTTGTGCGCCTTTAGTAAAGCTATGGAATCAAATAAGTAATGTCATCAAGTCGACCTTATGATTTTTTGGTGTGGATAACTCCAGTTATTTCGCCACGTCCAGTGCTTACTTGTTTCGACCTTTTTCTGTCCTGCTACAGCTACGTAAAGACCTCCGACGACGATGACATCTTCCAGCAGGATAATTGTCCTTGGCACAAGGCAACATCGGTTTGATGTGCTTGTCTTGGCTACCACACTCGCCTGAAGTGAACCCGATGGAACACGTCTGGGAAACTACCTGGTGGCAGCTCAGCACCCACAAATTGGAACTGCGCGACGTGTGCATAGGTATCTAGTGGCATATATCTCCAGAAACCTACCAAGGACTGCCGAATCCTCCTCACGGAAAACTGCTGCTGTAGGTTCCGAAAGTGGACCGTACGATATTATTCAACTAGGCATAATGTTTTGGCTCGTCAGCGTATGAGAGAGAACATCCCCTCCCTCTCCTCCCCCCACCCCTCACTCGTAAGAAACAGAACTTGAGTTTGTTTGCGCCGGTATGTAAAATTAATCAATGGAGACGAGAAGGAGGTATGATCTGCAATCACTGGCTTGTAAAAGCATTTTACTTAACTAAACATAAAAAACATTGGTTCTATTTAAAATAGCAACGAGATATCTAACAGAATAAAGTACCGAAAATTGTATAGGGAATTCGATTAACGATACACAAATAATGTATCAGTACATACATTAATTAAAAGACTTAAGATTAGGCATTCGCGATCGTGTTTAGAATAATATGCACCATAGCGATACGTTTAGGCTGGTGATAAAATATTTCATGCTAGACGAAAAAAATGCATGCCCTCAAAATCAACCAGTATACATTCACTGTACCATGGCATTCAAAAAATTTAACAGTAGATTAGTCCTGAAAGAACAATGCAGCATTCTGATAATGAACAAAACGCCCTAAACTGGTCACAACCAGAAACAATAAACTGTGTTCATCACGTTAGTGGTTACTAGCTGTTATTATACAAATACGCCCCCCCCCCCTTTAATGTCACCTACTGAAAAAATAAGTTTACAAAAGTTAATATTCTAACGTCAAACCTGACACCCATACACTCTGTACTTTCTGCCTCCTACATTAATCAAGTCACATCACAGCAGTTTTCAGTTGAGTGACTGGAAAAAGGTATATTTTTAATTGTTTTTCTATTAATATGTAGAATTCAGAAAGGAAGAAACGGGTTTATCGGGCCACAACTGTCAGGCATTAGTTCAAGGAGCGTTCATTCTTGCGCCTTCCTCACATCTTACTAACTAAAAACTGTCACTTTAGTCTTTATATGGGCCTAGTCGACTACAACCTGATCAACAATTCTATTTCACAGGGTTCCACCCCGTGCATCATTTGTCCTTTCATCACCTTATTAGCTAAATGTTACTCTTCTATTCTTTGCTGGCTGTTTCTTCGTATCTACAATCATCAGGTCAGATATATCATGTTCTCGGTTGTCTTACCGATAGCCAGCTCGATATAATCTCTTCTTCATCATCACATCGATGATATTCTATTATGGTTCTTGATATTTCCTGATTCGCCATTCTAGCGGATGGTCCGCAATAACAGGTACAAAAGAGTTTCGTTTTATTTTTGAAAAACCCTTTAGGGGCTCTCATCTTGCTTTCCACAGGTTAGCTGTAAAATTTGGAAAGAATGTCTTTTTCAAGGAAAAAGATTACCTTGGCTAAGAAGATTTCTGTTGCCTGGAGTTTCTGATTAAGGCTACGTCATCTGCACAAGCAATTCTAATACCTGATACACCATGCGCTGAATACATTTGGCCTTTGATTTTACAAAATGTTTTCTCTAACACGACAAACCAAATGGATGGTGGGCATGTTTTCAAAAAGTCGCCCGCTCGTAAATCACTGACAAATTCATCACTAACAGTGTTGTGATGGTTATAAATATCGAAGTCACGTAACTAGTCTACAGGAAGGAATGCGGTGAGCACTAGTCTCAACAACAAATACGACTAACGTTCTCATCCAGAAATGCTGTTTGAAGTGCTGCAGCTGCTGTTATGTAACTAACGATTAAAGGTGTCACCTAAAGTACTACTCGTACATCGCTGGAGAGTATTACGCCGCACCCCGTGACGGGATTCTCGAGCGATGTGACTACAACGCCGTCCTCTAGCCTTTGCTCGGTGTCACAGGCTAACAAACACTGTACTTAGGTCTTCGACCCAATCCAAAACATGTCTTGGAAGCAACACAGCAAGCGAGTAAATTGACAGTGTAGGTAGGCCATGAAAACGGCGCTGACAAAAAGGTGTTGTCAGTGCGGTAAAAAAAAGTTTGTGTTAAATACCAAGACAATCTGTTCCCTTCATGGTAGGTACGATCGCTAAATTAAGGAACAAATTCAAGCCAGAAATGGTGGTTAGCAAAGGAAACCCTCTAAGCTGATGATCTCTCTGACGACATCCGTGGTTTTTGGCGATAACTGGAGTAATATGCGGACGAGTAACGTAAACTCGGCCAACTCCTTGCATACTGCGCGGCAACACTGTTCGTGCAAACCATGTTGACACTCTGGCAGATGGGAACGACCGCAAAGGCATTTTCCATTTACTGTTCTCCCATCAGCCACCGCGACGCTAACTTAGTCAGCGCGAATAGTACTGATGAACTTGAGATTGGCTTAGCTTTGCGTTTATTACTATGACTGCGCCAAGCGAGAGTCGTGCGTCGCAAAAATTTCTGCACTGCAGAATGAATCTAAATTTTTTGTGCACTTATTTTTCACCTAGTTTTGTTTCGCTTTAATTTTTCCAATAATGCACGCATTTGTAAACACTTGTTTTCATTACAAGCTGTATCTAAAAACTTCAGCGAATGGTAACATAAAATAGGGAAAACAAAATATGTTCACTTGTCATCAAAGCAATCTCGATTGCCGACAATTCACTATAGGCCACCTTTAAAAAAAAGGGCTCCTGAAAACTGCATGCTATTTTTTTTATCTGATCGAAGCAATGTATGTCACCCGTTTCAGGATGTGCTTCGAAACGGTGACGAAAACATCTGTTCATTACAAACGTAATGGCTGTCTTTTTTGCCATCAGTCTTCTGACTGGTTCGACGCAGTCCGTCGTTAATTCCTCTTTGTGCCAACTTAGACGTCTAGCTGTTACAAGAGTAGTTTTTCGCCTGCATTCAGTTTTGCATTTGCATTTAACACATTGACCGAGTGGTCAAACGAGAAACATGTGGAATCTGAAGAACAATTTATTGGATTTCCTTTTTCCTAGCTAGTTGATTGTGTGGATTGTAACTACAGCGTGAAACCAAATTACTGACTGCAGTTCCTCCTCACTACTAAGGGCAACCTTGAAACAACAATGGCAAACGTGAACAAAAGAATAAGCCATCGTTCGTAATTCCGACGAATACATCTTTTAGCCGTCGTGATTCCTAAACGAGGCGCTTTCATTCCGAAATAGTTCGCGTCGACGAGAGCAAATAAAGGAACACTGAAGTCATGTTTATAAGTGAAACAGCTCCCTCCAATGATGTGTGAGTACTGCAGAACCATAAGTATGTTAGCCGTCCAAACACCCCAAACAGTGCGGAAACTTGCACTTAACTTCAAAATCTCGCGAGACATGCGCTCACTCTTCTGCTGCGTTTGGAGGCTGAAGGTTTAAAAAGAAAAATTGGTTTGACAGAATAAGAATCACCCCCCTCCCCCCCTTCCGCCACACACACACACACACACACACACACACACACACACACATACACAAAAAACCACAACCACGCGCCACCCCATTTGTTGGATAGCACTGCTCTAGGTTTACTCTTGGAAAAGATGCAACGAGAAATAAAGTTACAAATTCTCCAGGGTATCCGTAGTGCAAGCTCAGAATAACTAATATCCATATGTACTTTTTTTATCTGTAAATGAAATAGGAAACCTAACATTTAACGTCTGGTATTTCATTAGCCGCCAGCCAGTCCTCGTAGCTTATAGATCCACATACAGCAGAAGCTGCGCCTATCTATGCTTCACAAATTTCAACTCCCAACGTATCCGGCGTTGCCAATGAATCGAATTAATCAGATATACAACAAAATGGACCACAATTCGCATTCACATGTTTTCAACATATGTTGATAATTAGATATTGATCGATTGGTCGAAATTTCAAGTCGCATCTTATACACTTAATTGTAAATATGCATTTTCCTATGGGCTTCAGACAATGATAATTAACCTTCCACAACGAGCACATCGGATGCTTCATACTGATCGACTAATCACTTTATAAGGCTTTTTTAAAGCAAATTTATTCGCCTATATCTTATTTTCAAGCCACACCAACGCATCTCAATCATTCTAAGCGTGAGAGAGGAATATCAGAAATGTTTTAAATGGATTCTTTCTTCTGTTCTGCTGAGGGGTTTTGTGTTGCGTCGGATATGTGACGCATGTCAAATTGCTCCGGGTTCCAGCCAGATTACCTTCCATTCATGCCGAGATGTATTTGTTTGCGCCTGTGGGCTGAACGAGTTTTCCTCTTTAGGCTTTAGTAAATGTGTTATTTCTTCCTAGAGATTGTTTTCTGATTTATTTGTAGCACGAAAACGTCGTCTTTTCTCTATAATTTATAGCGTGTTGTTCAACACTTTAAGCTGAAGACAAAACAACGGATCATTAAACCGTTCATACCTTGCTTCCGCATGAAACATATTATGTCTCACACACACCCTCTTGCAATAGGAAAATAAATCGATAGTAGGTCCTGTGGCGTAATATGGAAAGTCTTAATGATTGGAAAGTCTTAAGTATGAAGGTAGATGAGCAGAAACTTACGTTTCGGGAAAAAAATCTTTTCCCCACTATGAAATATGTATGGCAGGAGAAGAATGAACCAAGAACTTTCTATTACATGATGCGACCTAACTTTGGCCATAAAATGACGACAAAAATATTTTGATGGGCAGCCTCAACACATTCCAGCCAATGTCGTGATAGTGTTAAGGCCACAGTGCTTCGCAGAGATTCTAAAAGGAATAGGTGGATGAAAAAGTCTTATGGACCTACAACAAATTCGTGTCAAGGAATTTCGACGGATAAGTGCGTAACCGGACAGCCACTGGAAAAGGACTGAAGTCAACAAATGATGCACTTCATAGAAAACGTCGTGAATTATTATATAACACTAGCAGGAGCGTACTGATACATCAGTTCATAATAGTTGTGATGTATTGTTTTACAGTTACATCTGATGCAGACTTCTAACAACGAGGTCGAGTTCCTGAGACTGCACGCCTTTTGGCCAAATTAGATGCAAATATATCCAGCAGTGATAGCTGAAATTGAAACCTAGGGTCTTGCCTCTGGTAAATCTGTATGAACACCGTATACCACATGAAAGCTTCAATGCTCGTTGCCCTCTCTCACATTTCCAGTCTCGACAACTCTTCTCCTGCTGATATCCGCATAGCTTGGAAGCCTTGGAGAAACGGTTGACTAAAGCCGGTTTTACAAGGCAAGCTAACAAATTAGCGAATGGCCAAACATCGCAGCTATGCGGTGCGCCAACGGTGCTCACAAGTACATCAGCACACACTGATTCTGTGCAGGTATTATGATCCGGCGACGACGATACGCTACGTTTATTTTTCTACTAAAAACACAATATCCGTGCACGCCAGTTGTTAATAATACAGTCGTGTGACCCTGCTGCTCAAATGAACGTGTCGAAGAAATAATTATAAAGTAAAATACTACTATTTTCTGTTCGTGGTATTACCATAGGGGGGGGGGGGGGGGCTGAATAGGTCTAAATTTGATATCTGTGACTCAACGAAAAACGTTATTCAAATTCGCTCCTACTCCATTTCTACATGACAAGGAGGAATTTAAAGAAGTCCCTAAACTAGAAAAGACAGGCGAACTAATGAATGACTGGACAAGAATTGATGTCAGTCATATAACTCCAGCACGACAGAAACAACAGCAACTAGACACTTTTAAACATGAAATATATATAAAACGACCTAACAAATTAAAATTGTTGTGTGGATCTTTGCTTTTTGCACGAAAGTGCTCTACCAATTGAGACACTCCACTGCAGGGTGAAAAATCATGAAATGTTTATATTTGAATAAACTGGGAATAACCGCCAATGCATTTAATTTATTGACTTTTCTTGTCGTTAACATCAATGAAATTTAGTAGATTTTGTCCAAAAAAACACTATTGTCCGGCGACGGTTACAAAAATACTTTGATAGTCCTAAACTGCATTAACTGCATTAACTGAATTGTTAAACTATACACAAGTCAACAATACTGGCTAAATTATTATTTTTTTAACTTACACATTTTGCGATGTGTAAAAATGATTCCGAGCTGTTACGTATCATTGAATCAATGGCATCGGGGTACTCCTCTAGGAGATCTGCAGTACGTCCTCTTTGCAAGTACTTTGAATAGCGGAAACCCGGTTTTAGTTATTCCCGTAGCACCGATACGTTGGTCCTATAATGATATACAAAATATACCTTCCTGACAGGTAAATAGTCCGTCCATAGAGACCTTGCCGGAGATTCTCGGCTTTACAAGAAGCTGTCACATTTGCACATCAGTCGGCCCGGCACTTTATGAAAACTCAATCAGTACACATCGAGCCTAAAACAGTACGTAAGCTGTAAATTACCCCATTGTTAAAACAAGAGGTGACTTCCTGCTGCAAGTGTATCACCAGTTTCCAAACTGATATGGCCCAAGAGCTGGGTCGCTCCTTTGGTGATCTGAAACAATCGGTTTTATCTATTTGCCAGTATAGCAATTTGGACTACCCATGGTTACAACAAAATGCTGTACGTAAACTCTGAAAAGATTTATATCTACATAATATACCCCGAAAGCCACTGTACCGTGTGTGGCGAAGAGTACACACTACAGCAATATCATTTTTACCTCTTCCCGTGCCATTAATGAATGGTGCGCGATAAGAAGTCTCATTATTTCCACTCTGTAGGCCTATAAGATCATATTTCTTTAACATTCTTCTCGTGATCATGATTTCGAACAGGCAACTGCGTCCTTTATGGCAAAACGAATATTTGCTGAAAATGTTTAAAAATGAGAAAGAGTGACAACTGATTTGGGAGAGTATTACAACATTGTTTCTGCATCTACTTGAGCTTAGGTTTTCGCCTGGAAACAATGGAGAGTTACAGTTAAGTGAGTAGAACGCGCTTTTTGTGTGCTCCAGCAGCCTTATACTACGGTAATGGCCGGGTCGTTTCCACACATTAGCCACGCCTCCAGCGCTGGTATTCATATCAAACACAGCTATACCGCATAGAAAAGACTTTAAGATACATGTGCGCAGATCCATGTTTAGTGTCAAGAAACAGGTCGTCTGTCACGGACGGGAAAATTACTAAAAAAAAAAAAATAAATACAAGATACAGTAAAAACGCAAGTGTGAGAAAATCTAGTTAATTGCTATATTAGCAATCGTTCAGCACTGTGTCATGTACCATAGTGCTGAATTAATCTCGTTTTTATGGAAGTAAGGATGGTTATAGAAAGAACTCTAGTGGAGCTCTTATTCGTTCCTTAATCACTTTTAAGTTACTATCGACGAAATCTTGTTCGTTGGTACGCGCCTCAATTTTTTTTTTTCCTCCATTTTCATTGTCTCGCTAAGTTCACTTTTCTATCTTATGGTGCGTTTAGATGGAGCATATTTTTTGGTCTTACCTTGCTTCAATAGCGTTGCTGTCAACACTGCTGCAATGTGGCTGCAATAGACAACACTTTAGAGGTACGGATGGGCAATATTGCTGATGTTGCACGTACTTGTCGACCTACTGCCGAGAGGTTGGAAGTGTCGTCCACCAAGGGTGTAGAATAACTGGCGCTGCCATGGAGGTACGAAAGGAAGGGAGGTGGCAGTAAAGACACGCTGTGCGTTGTTTTGAAGCCGAAGTGGGAGGGGCCTGCCGGCATTTTAAGTAGCCCAAAACTTTAGCAGACTATTGTTTACGAGTGCTTCTTGTTCATTACTTCTGTCGGTGCGCGCAACTGTTTTAAATACTAGAATTTATAGATCCTCCAAGAATAACATTGTGCCACGAAAGCAATTTCGAACGTTTTTCTATTCTTGAATGCGTAATTGCTCTAGTAATACGACACAAGAGTGACGCCACGGAAGTGACACCGCGTTGAACTATGGCGGGTAGTACGAATGCGGTAAACCTAACCTCCCCCCCCCCCCCCCATTTTTTTAACACCTTCATGGGTACCGCAGTGCAATATCTACCTCTGCCGTTGTCTGTGAATGCTTTCCTCTCGCTCCCACCTGTTTCCTACTTCTCTCGCCGACAACGCTGCAGTCACGTGTCTGAATGAAATATTGTTTCGGTTAGGCATTTTTTAGCAGATGCTTCTTGTTGTGTATAGCGACGGAGAAGAAAACAATCGAGAGAACTGCGACCCTTCTTAAGGATGTCAAAAATAATGTATAAAAAATCTCAGTCTGAAAAACAGTTGGCAAGCTTACGCCGATGAGCTCGGAATCACGCTTCATAAAAAAAAAACAACACCCTCATGATCGCCAATTGGGTTGTAACTGGTAAACAATCTCTCATATCTGTATTGGTTTTAGCAATTCTAGAACCAATTGGTTATAGGGGACATTCGACATTGTGTTTCGACGTTCTATTAAAATTCTGCAACAGGTACTTGTGGTTCCAGCATAAGTTCACTTGTTAAATTTTCTCGAACAAATTTGCTTACATAAAAAGAACGACCCACTAAGAGCGATTTCTCTTATTCTTTCTAATCATTCATTGTGAAAGCAGCACAACATACTCACTTTCACTAATTTGCAGTGGCCACAATGTTGCCAGACAACGTTGTTAGAATATATTGACGGGAATCGTGCAAATTTTATGGCTCATGTAAGTATACCTTTACTGGACACTTGGTAAGTTATCCCTGCATTTCTTGGTAAGTTGTCTTTGCATTTCTTATGGCACAACTTAAAATATGAGGAGAGCTGTCGTAAAACTTTCCGACAGATTAGAACTGTATGCCGGACCGGGACTCGAACCCGGAACCTTGCCTTTCATGGGCAATGCTCTTACCCACTGAGCTATCCAGCCATCTTTGACAGCTTCAATCTGTCAGCGTCCTTCTACTACTCCTAAACTTCTCAAAAATTTGGCGTAGCTGTGTGTACGATATGCCCTACTGCTATTCTGTACAATTCCTCGTTTTCTCTCCACCACATGTAGGGCTACATCATTTACTACGAAATCAAATTGTAAATGACCAATGCCAAATCTAGTCAACGAACTATGGAATTATTTACATGCTATCAGATTCTTATTCTTGGAAACAAAGGTCATTTTCTGATAAAAATTATAAAATAATTTTCCTTCTTTTGAACCGTAAATTTCTGGAATCCCGCACCAATATTGGTCGTAAACTGTATCAATATTTAAGTAAATAATTATGACAAAAGTATGCAATGGTGATGAAACATTATATCTTAAAGGTTGCATTGGATCTACATAAAAAGATGCGAGTTCCCAAAGCTTGTAGCACGACACAACCAAAGATGATCAAAAGAAGAGTACAAAACAAAACTCAATAGTAACAGCAATACTAAAATACCCGCTCTGTAAACACCAGTCATATCGAGAAGTAAAGGAAGTGTTCTTCAAAAGTTTGCTGCTTGTATGACACTGTCCCACTGGACACGATTTTATGCTGCCCACGGGTGAAATGCAAACCTACCTGCTCGTGCATCATTAGTATATAGCCAAGACTTTCGCTGAAAAACTCCACTATTTCAACTTGTTATAAAGGCGGCAAACAGAAGTGTAGTTACCTGAAGTCACTTAGTAATAATCTGACTCCCATACCTCTGTGCACGTGCTATATGCTTCCACGTGAATTTCCCGTGGGTTGGCTGCTTCTGGCCCAGCTGGCCTTCGCCTATTTTTGATATTAGGAAGAATATCCTACCCTTTGCTAACACATTGGTCCTTTACTTTGTGCAGCAGTTGGAAGGACAGACATGGTGGTTACCCTTTCCAACACACGTGAGACGATAATTTGCTCTCGCATACTCCCTTTATCTAATTATTTATCTCCATCTCAGTTTCATGCCGAGATCCTGTCTTTTATTGACCTCAAACTGACCACAATGTTCTTGCTGTCTGGCCGTCCATCATTTTCGTCACAATACTGTAGCATTTAACACTTTCACCACATTTATAGAACATAAAAACGATGAAATAGGTGAAAACATCTGCTAGCAATGTGCTCATATTGCACAAAGAAAGATCACTTAGGGGTGTCTGGGTGTTACACTTAGCCTGTAGGAGAAGTAGTCATGAAATTTTAATTAACACTGCGAAAAAATAAATTTACGTCTGTTTGTTTGTTGTCTGCCATCTTGAAATGCACCAAAATGTCACTAGCTTGTGAATCGGGTCATGAGTTTCAAATTATGTTTTGACATAAAAAGGGTTTTAATTCTCAATTTTTGCTGAAGAAGATTGTGATTTGAAAGTCTTATATTATTATCCTGAAATAAAGATGACTTCAGGAGATATAACACAACAATATTTTCGTAGCATGTGTAGAACATATTTTCTTTATTTTGTCACACTGGCACATCTTTGAAAATCTGATAAACTTTCTGACAAGATGTTTAAAAAGAAGAGTAGTTCTGAAAACTGATTTGATTCAAGCAACAAAAAGTACATTGTTTAATAAATGACAGGGAATTGGAGCATTAATCTCACTGTATCTCGAATTTATCTATTATAACATTTTTTTATTAACAGACAATTAATAATTTTTTCATTCATGTAAAAGGATAAAGTTTCAATTAAATACTTTTATCTGTTATTGATGAATAACGAATAAATTTTTTTTATCTGTATATTGCTCTCGCACAGTGCAACCACGTGTGGGCCACTCAATGGGCCAAGCTCCAACAGGGTTCTACAGTGTAGCACGCCGCTCTAGGAGCCAAAACAAAATGTTGCAACCCATTGATAATGTGGAGTGGAATGTCAAAATTTGTTTTTGACAGCTGTGGAAATGTATTATGGCCAATGCGGATAGCTAAAGAAGTCACCTGGTTTGGTCTCACACAGCTGTAACATTTTCGCTGTTGTCAAAAATGAATTACCACACAGCACTGCACTTTATCAATAGTTGTTTTGACCATAATGTATTTTTAAAAACAAAGCACTCCCAATCAATGGCACCTGTATATAATATGAAAGAAATGTCATTATTTCCTGTATCAATGGGCTGTCTCATTTCATTTTGGCTACTATGGCAGCATGATATGGTAATGTGACATGGGGATTTCAGTATGTATCAGGACTGCAGACACTTGCCTGAAGAATAAACAAAAAAATCTGTTGCCTTTTAGCAGTGTCAGTGATACATATGGGATATGAGATTCCAGACTAACCTATGGTTCTTGAAGAGGAACAAGAGATGTTTCAGTAGCTGCCGGGCCTCGTAACATCAGCCAAAACAGCAATGCTATGCTAGTACTGTGAATGGCTGAAAGCAGGGGACCTATAGCCATTATTTATCCCACAGGCATGCATGTCTACTGTACAGTTGAATGATGACAGCATCCTATTGGCAAAAATATTCTGGAGGTAAAATAATTTCCCTTTTGGATCTCTGTGCAAAGGTTACTCGGGAGAATGTCATCAATAGGAAAAACAAAACTGGTAGTGTATGGGTCAGTGTGTGGCAAGCTACCTCCTTCAATGAGGTAGGTAGGCAAGCAAATTTAAAAAGGGAACTGGATATGTTGAATTTAGATATAGTGGGAATTAGTGGAGTGTGGCAGCAGGAAGAACCAGACTCTTCCTCAGGTGAGCATAGAGTTACAAGTACAAAATCAAATATGGATGACGCGAGAGTACGTCTAATAATGAATAAGAAAACAGGAATGTAGGAAAGTTACACACTATGAAAGCCAAAACAGACACAAAGCCAAAATCCACAACAGTAGTACAAGTTGATATGCTAACTCCGCATTGAAAGAACATACAATGACATAAAAGAATTTATTTGGATAGTTAAGGGATATGAAAATTTAATTGTAATGGGGGACTGCAATTCAATAGTAGCATAAGACACAGAAGTAAAAATAATAGGTGAATATTGGCTGTAGGAAAGGAATGAAAGATGAATCCCCCGGTAGAAATTTAGACAGAGCGTAATGTGATCACTGCTAACATTTGATTTAAGAATTGTGTGATAAGGTTGTATAAATGTAATAGACCTGGAGACATTGAAAATATGATGATATTTATAATGATAAGACAAAGATTTGGGGGCCAGATATTAAACTTTAAGATATTTCCGAGAGCAGATGAGGGCTCCTACCATAATTTATTGCTCTGCAGATTAAAACTAAAGAAATTGCAAAAAGGTAGGAAATTAAGAATATGGACTTCGATAAATTGAAAGGGGCAGAGGTTGGTAAGAGTTTCAGAAGGAGCATTAGATAACGATTAACAGCAACAAGGAAAGGCGTACAACAGATTGTTAATGGGTGGCTTTGATGTGACATAATAAAGGCAGCTGAGGATCAAATTGGTAAGAAAGATAAGGCTAGCAGAAATTATTCAATAACACAGGAGGTATTAAATTTAGCTGATAAAGGGACAAAATATAAAACTACAGTAAAAGAAGCAGAGAATAAGGAATAGAGACATCTAAACAAAACAAACTGACAAAGTGCAAAATGGCTAAGCAGAAATAGATAAGGACAAATGCAAGGCTGTAGAGGCACACATAACTAGGGAGAAAGAAAATAGGTGCCACCTATAGAAAAATTAGAAAGACTTTTGGAGCAAAGGGAAGGGCCTGTATGAATATCAAGAGCTCAGATGGAAAGCCAGTAATAAATAAAAAAGGGAAAGTTGAAGGATGGAAGGAATATATAGAGCAGCCCTACAAGAGAAATGAACCTGATGGCTATATTATAAAAAGAGAACATGAAGTAGGACAACATGAAATGGGACACACGAAACTGCAAGAAGAATTTGATGGCACTGAAAGACCTAAGTGAAAACAAGCCCTCTGGAGTACATAAATTTTCCATGGGAATTGTTGGTATCCTTTGGAGAGCCATCCTTATAAAACCATTCTATCTGGTGTGCAAGATACATCAACAGATGAAATATCATCACACTTCAAGAATGTGGTATTCCAATTCCAAAGAAGGTAGGTGCTGACAGGAATGAATACTAACAAACCGTCAGTTTAACGAGACAACAAAAATATCCAATTGCTGATAATATAATGTAAATGGATAGACAAAAAAAACCTAGTCACCAAACAACAGCAGGAGAACACACACAAAGAAGGATTTATCTTTTACAAGCTTTCAGAGCCAGTGGCTCCTCCTCCTGCAGAGCAGTTGAAGGGGAAGGAAGAGGGTTGAAGGAAAAGGACTGGAGAGGTTTAGGGAAAGGGATACAGTTAAGAAAAGTCACCCAGAGCCCCAGATCAGGGTAGATTTACCGGACGGGATGAAAAGGAAAGAAAATCTCCCCTGCTCTGTGGATAGGGCATATCCTGAGGCATCAAGGAAATGTCAATCTGGAAGTGTGGGGGATAAAAGTTGTACGCAAAACCAGGTGATGAACACAGCAAGCAGGTTAAAGTGGATGCAGACTGAAGTATTCAGAGATTAAGAGACTTGCACAGTACAGACAAGGGTGGAGAACTGCATTACGCCAGTCTTCATAGTGCAGACAACCACCACCACAACAACAATAATTAAAAATTTATGTTTACCTGTCACAGGCTGGTCAACTTTCATGTAGACCTCTCTATAACCCTACATGCCTACTAGGTAGGTATACCTAGAGCTGGTTTTTAAGTCTGAAGCGAGAACTTCAGTTGCCAAAGGGAGAGGGGTGACCAAGTGCACAATAAGAATACAAGATGCATCATAATTAATGGCACAAACTGACAGGGTGTAAGTATATGATAACTGAAGCAAAAACATCCGTGTTAACATGGGTCCACAAACGAGCCGTATGCAGGATAATTGCAAATGTGTATCTACGAGCCACCAGTAACTTTAGCATCAAATGTTGTCATAGATAGTGTAAATGTCAATCTATCCACTACGTTTCCATTTAATTGTGCTCAAATTTCACTCATGATCAACCATAAGAAGAAAATCAATACCACTTCAGTAAGTTATATGTGGTAAACAGAGTTTTCCAAAACTCAGGAATGACTGTTTGGACTGTCAATTTCAGCCACTGAAAGCAAATAAGTCTAACTCAATAGATTTAATTTCTATTTTCCAAGAGACTGCTAAGTTAAAGGTTAGAAAAATGTTGATCTCATGTTTTTATCCAAGGAAAAAAACTGACAATATGTATACCAAGCCACAGTAGAAATTAATCAAGACTTCATTAACAGAATATTTTTCTTTCATATCACACACAAATTTCCTTTGAATTAAAATACATAACAATTTGACTATTTTTATCAATTTTCAATTACTTTCATAGAAAATTTTCTAAAATTTGCCTATGTACTCTTGAATTTTCTTAGCATTTAACATACAACTAGTGCATTTAAACGATGTCTTATGTTTAGAATGTTATAATAAAAAGAGATATTTCACATTTTCTGATACAAAGTGAAATAATTTGTAAACAATAGAATTAAATTGTTCCGATTATTAAAATAAAAATAAAACCAAAATTTGTATTTTCCTTTCTTTGACTCTGTTTGATACACATTTCTATTGAGGCTAGAAAAATAAAACAGGTGTAGTTCTTTCTAGAGACATTAAAATCCTTTAAAGGTCCTAGAAATTGTCCTAAATGGGAATGAAATTTTTTATCAGAATAAGTTTCAGAAATTCATTTCTTCTACAGTGAAATGTCTGTGTAGTAATTTCTGAAACAAAACTATCGCCCTACTTACACGACCACTAGAATAGATATCTTTTTCGGGATCCTGCCAAGAGCCAGACGAAAGGCAACTAATGTCTCGAAGGGGGACGGTGGGAGGAAAGGGGGGGGGGGGGGGGGAGGTATGTCTACGTCGCTTGCGTGGAAAAATGTTATTGAACAATCCCTTGATATACCATTTTCGTCGTCTAGTTGTTCGTTAACGCCATATCCCTTATGCAACACGGGCGTTACTCAGCAAATAAATAAGAGAACGACTAGACTGCAGAACCCTCTATGGCAGCTTTCTTACTGAGTAATTCAATAAAATCTTTTAGGGTAGGTTGCGTCATTATGAAACACTGAAACTAACTATAAAACCGACGTTCTGACAGACTTAATTTAGTCGCGCAGAAGAGAATCTCTGCAAAGTCGGTCGAAACATCGGCTTTAGGTCTACTCTCACGGTAACTAGTTTGTGTGTTGTGAAAAACGAGGTTTTTGACGCTCGTGCTTTTGAAATTGAGCAGTGAAGTTTCATTTTCTTTTAACACGCGATCTAGTGTGATGAGCACCTTCGGAAGTATTACAAAGCAGACGCAATTCAACTTCTAGCGGCTGCCTCAAACGACTTCCAATGTTTTCTTCGTTCACATTCCACTAGGAATGGTTGTCATTTACGCTTACCTCACGTTTAATCTTATCTGTGATAAGTAATTCTCAGTTACAAATGTTATTAACAACGCAACGGTTCAAGGACGATGTTACAGCCATACATCCAAGGCAGATGCGCACGGAGACTGAAACCTGTAAGGCTCAACTGCGATCGAAATCGTAAACACTGGTTTACAAATTCGAACATTTCCTTCGCTGTTATCACTGCGCAAACGCAAACAACAGACGGGTTTTTCTTGTGACTGTAGTAGAATATTACAAATATGACAAAACTGTCGCAAGTTGAAATGCTGCCTACGCATTGCCGGGTGACGAAAACGTGCAAAGTGTTCAAGGAAACAAGCTCTGCTTTGACGAAGAACTTTTCCAGCCATGCCAGAGAGAGAGAGAGAGAGAGAGAGAGAGAGCGGGGCTAGCGTTGCGCGCGGTTGCCATATCTCCGTGGGAAGTCGGGGAGGGTGGGGAGGAGAGGGGAGTCACTGACCTTCGGGCGTCCCCTCCCACTCCTACTACTTGGCCGCAAACTCAACGGACAGGCCTGCCTGGCTCTGTGAGTGTGTGTCCCACTTGCGTGCCTTCGTCGAACGGGCAAAGCGGAGTTCACGACCGCCACAACGTCGTTAGTGCCCGTGGCGCAGACGCCGCTCGCTCGTCTGCTGCCCGTGATGAAGGGAAGACCACCCGCTGGCGAAAGGGCTGCCGATCGAAGCTTTCCCGATAACCATTTAAAGCAAATGCCGGAAGCAATCGCGTGCGGAGAACTCGAACGACTGTTTGAGCTTCTAAAGATTCCAACATTTGCGTAGAAATCACATGGGCCTCACGGCATTGTAAAATCTCCACTGACAGTATCTTTGTCGAGGCCTTTGTTCCGAATATCTTTATACAAAAAAAATACCCTTCTTTCGAGGGTAAAAACATTACGAACCACTAAAATGTGAAAGTTCTGTTACAAACTGTGATTTCTTTAAAAAGGATGGAATATGCAGTAGTAAAATTATGCAAAGCATCCACACTGACAATAAGTTTAACACAAAGCAATGGCACCATGTGCATAACAGAGAAAAGCACATAATACTAAGGCTTTCACACTGACAATACCATGAGGATCACCATGAGATAACACATATCACTGCTGTGGATAGACAGTGACTTCAGAGATTGTACGTACAATACAGTATATGCAGACGCTATTGTTAGCAATCCTAAAACAGCCACAGGAAAGCACATCAACACAACGTGCATGTCAAAAGTGTGGCTTGCCGATGGTACGTCAAGTGTGTTCCAATATAAAACAAGTTTTTATATAAGGCACATTCAAATTATTATTTTGACGTGAAATATGCACCATTGCCTTTTGTTAGAGATTAATACAAAACTGAAAAGTTGCATAGAAATAAAACCCTTATGGGTTCTACTTGAATCAAATCACATTAGTGACAGAAATTGACTACTGTCTTGATTACAAAGAAATTGTCACTGAGATCTGGACAGGCAGAAATAATTAACGACACACTATTGACATGTTCTGAGACATCAAGGGATCACCAATTTAGTATTGGAGGGCAGTGTGGAGGGTAAAAATCATAGAGGGAGACCAAGAGATAAATACACTAAGCAAATTCAGAAGCATGTAGGCTCCAGTAGGTACTGGGAGATGAAGGAGCTTGCACAGGATAGAGTAGCATGGAGAGCTGCATCAAACCAGTCTCAGGACTGAAGACCACCACCACCACCACAACAACAACAACAATGAAGCAAATCACACTACTAAAGTCAATCATTAAAATTGTTCTTGGAGTGGAGGATTATAGTAGCTGTAACGCAGATGGTTGTTTATCATATAGCTTAATTTAATTTCCCCATTATTCCACCATGACATAAAAAAAACACCTCTGTTAATAAAGAAACAATCATATGAAAAAAAAAGGCAACAGCCCCCCTCCCCTCTTCCCACAACAAAATATCTAGATCACAGTACAAACATAAAGATGATGAAAACCCATGTTAATTGAATTCATGGTTTGTTTATAGCTATTATGATAAGCTGCAACTCCACAAGAACACATATTTTGCTTAGAAAGGTCTTTGACAGCAGCCCTTCTTAGATACAATCTATATTACACCACTTAAAGAATAAAAAGAGCCACCTGGATCCCCAGTTGCATGTTGCCTACCTAACAGTCTTCAGGGGAAACAAAATTTTAATTTTCAACATTCCATATAATTACTGACCAAATTTAAAGAGCTGTCATAATCTAACCATTAAGAGGCATAATCTTGCCCTACAGGTTTAACACCTTACATCAAGTATTAAAGTTGGGAACTGTGTATATGCCTTAAGAAAGACTTAAGTCACAGCACACAAATTAGCCAGACTACATTCATCCAGTATTTAAGAATGAGAGCACTTAATGACTTCCACCTAACTTTACATACACTTTCAAATCTTTTCAAACTTTTTTCTCAACAGATATACATCTCTCTCCACACACAAATCAACAAAAAGAAAATGTTTATTGCTTACTACATTTTCACTGACACAGTAAAACTTCAGTATGAGGCATGACATTTTAATTCACAACTTCTTTACTATTAACTTCACTCACAATATTTTTTGCAAGCAGAACCCACTTATACCAATGTACAAACCTGCAAAACTATATGTAATTGACCACTGACCATTGAAAAGAGTTGGGATACATTTATTACATGATCTTTCTCAATGTAGATTATGTAACAAAACATAAAGACAAGGCAACATACTGCAGCTTTGTGGAGATCTAATGTGGTAAACAACACACTGCTAAGCCTCACACATCCATCTTGATAAGATGAAGACATATCCTCCTCCTTACTAGCTACAACTGAATGAATGATATAAAATGTGTGTGTGTGTGTGTGTGTGTGTGTGTGTGTGTGTGTGTGTGTGCACGCACACGCACACACACACACACACACACACACACACACACACACACACACACACACACACGTGCTAGTGCGTGGACTTTTCTATGAAACTGAAATCAATGAAAAATTTTGAAAAGGACGTCAGTTTAACATCTCTTCAACACCAGTGTTATTGGAGACAAGTTAAAAATTTTAATCTTTAACTATAGCATGCAAAATTTTATTTACTGGTTCAAAATACTGGTTTGCTGGACATGAACAAGGGCTATTCAACAATAAAATATGTGGATTTTTTGCATTATTTAATTAACTAATACAAAAATTTATTTTCCTTGCCCATACCTTTCCATAATCAACAGTATTAGAGTAACGAGGCTGTACTACAGCTAGATGAAATGACAAGGCCTGGACTCATAGCAGGTTTCCAAGAAATTGAATTGTTAATTTAGCCTATCAACATCACATAGTATACTTCGTGTAAAATACAACACTACACTGAAAAACTAGAGAAAAATTATAAAGCTGACACTGTAAAAATTAAGTGAAGATGGGGACTGGGAGAAAGTGGGTGGTATCTTGCACTCCTCATTATTATAACACCTATCCAACACAAATGATTATGATCTCATTTTGATTCACATAGATGCTCTTATTTATTGCAAATTGTAAGTTTACTTCATTTTTTGTCATATTTCTCTACATTTCTCTAAACCAATTCAACAAAATGTTTGTTTTCACGCTATTTTGCTACGACCTAATGGTTTACAGATTCACTTCCTCCTTTATCATTGTAAACAATGCCTATTCACATTGAAAACCTTTACCACACAAGTTATTGCAGAGAATACACCATGAGCCTGCACGATGTCCCATTCCAGTATATTTTTCAAGTAATCCTAATTGTAATTTATGTTTCTGCTAGAAGCTAAATGTGGACACACAGAATGTGTAATTCAAAACACTTATGCTATTTATGAAATTTTACATACACTTCAACCACAATATAATTTTCTGCAGAATAATTACTTGGGAGTATATGGAGTTTCTTAAGCTCACTTAAAGGGACAATATATAAGTAAGGCTTTCTGTGACTTACCCTCGTGTCAATACGCAGAGGTTGCTGCACGTCCGGCTTAGCCTCTCCGAGCCGCATTCTCTTGTAAGGTGGACCGACATCATAATGGACAGTGGGTGCAGATGCCACCAAGGGCATCGCTTCACGCACCTGGTCGGTTCTACAGGAAATGGACTACGTGTATAACATTGCTGCACAACATTGCAACTGTGATATTATAAAAAAATGTTGGTTACAATGACACTGTTTAATTCTGATTTAACGGTAAATATTATTTATAAAAATATGACCTAATACGAGCTTTTAACTTGGCAAAACTGCTGATGTAGTATATTTATAAAATTGTGAAAACAGTATAGAGACGGGTTTGAGTAGTGGACAGGCTGCTATGGGTGAATGATCACTTAAGAGCTACAGCAGCAACAGTGCTTTGCACAATTTTAATGTATTTCAGAGCTTCTCGTCTTTAGCATTAGTTTTGGCAACTGACTTTACTCAAAAATCTCAGGTGGTTAGATAAATCATCCAGGCACTTGAATGTGATTTGCAGAGTATCCATGTAAATGTAGAAGCAACGGCTTCAAAAAGTGCTTCTTGGGTAGTGACACAAAAAACGTGCTCATATGTTCACTAACTGAATATCAAAATGTGTGTGTTTGGGGGGGGGGGGGGGGATCAAACTGCAGAGGTCATCAGTCCTTAGGCTAACACACTAATTAACTAACCTATGCTAAGAACAACACATACAACCACGAGGGATGATTCGAACCTCTGGCGGGAGGGGCCGCACAGTCAGTGACATGGTGCCTCTAACCACGCGGCCACCCTGTGTGGCAACTGAATGTCCCAGTGTTACAAATTTAGTTCCTATGTATTAGCATGCAATCCAACAGCTGGTTTCAGTAAACAGATGTATAACAGCACAGAGTGTGTCTAACTGAAGCAATGGGACTAAGGGAGGGGAAATAAAGTGATTAAACACACGAGTCCTACATCTCTCTCTATAGTATTGTGTTATGTTGCATTGTACATACAGGTAAATAATTTTACTACTTATGAGAGTCATGTGACCCTTCCCAAAGAAAGTCCCCATTTAGATACAACATGAAGGAACAGAAGTTCTAAGTTATTGTGCTTTTACCTTCAGAGGCACTTAAGTGTATGATGGAAGGGGTTATAATTAATAGTTGTTCTGTAAACAAAATTAGACAAATAAAAAGAAGATGGTCTGATGTTTCATAAAATTAAATCCATATTTAAGAACAATACTGCTATGAATTTTATAGCACATTATGATGTTGTGCTGTTACAGTCACTGTCACAGGAGTGAAAAATGCCACTCTACACATGATGCACTTACAGGCAAAGAGCAGTTCACTCATACTCTATAATTACAAAAATAAAAGGCAACTAATTTCTTTAACTGATGCTAATGAGATTTATTTATAAATTCCTACCGAATCATCTTTGTAGAAATGGTCTGTTTTAAAATCATAAAGTGATCTCCTAGCATGAGTGCAGAACAGCTATGAAAAGAAACTTACTGAGAGACTCAGATGGGAATAAAACAGTGTGAATTAATGACTGGCAGAATGAATATCACACAGCATAAAAAGCTTAATAATAATTACAGAAAATACATACTTATTTATTAATTGCTTACGCATACTAGCTTCTGTCTAGGACACGATGATAAAAAACAGTGACCATCAAATTATTGTTTTGAGTGCTAATGGTGGCCATAGTATGAAAATAATCTGTAATGGGAGTGGTAAGAAACAATCCATTAGTTCCAAAGGGTAAAGAAACAATTCTTTTCCATTTGTGCGTTCATTAACTTATCTCTTTTACAAAAACTTTTATAATGAACTTGACACAGATAATGTTGTCCTGCACCAAAATAACGATTCTTAATCATGCAGTCAACCAGATCCAACGTGTAAAATCCCTTTATGCTCAGATTGATAACATAATGAAGTACAGTCAAAACAGTAATAAGCTGATCAAGAAACTCTGCTGACATTAGTAGCATATTTTGTAGTTAGAAGTACGACTCATTGAGAAGGTCTAATGACAAAATACTGCCATATTTTGCATAATTTCATGCCCCATTGCGCTACGAAATTATCTTCTGGAGAAAAATAGTTGAAGTAAACTAAGTATTCACACTAGAAAACTGAGTAATAAGAATAGTGTGTACAGTAGATAACCACACTGCTTGTGAAGCCCTTTTCATATACCTTGGTTTTCTTACACTCACTTCCCTGTATATTCACTTCCCAATACTGTTTGTGGCTAGTGATGAAAACCATTTTCAAATGAATTAGCATTTACACAACCACAGTACAATTAACAACAACAATATCCATACAGACACTATTCATGCATAGAGTTCGGAGTGGAGTTCTCTGTTCTGGCACACTCAGTCTGTTTAACAAGCACAACTGTAATGCAAGGTATTTTGTAGGTGCATTCATAAATGACAATGAAGGGATGAATGAATAGATACATGACGAAGTACAGTCAGAAGCCGACAAGTAGGTACTTACAATTCTTTTATTCCATTCTTCTGTAATGTAAACCACAGCAACAGTGAAGTATAAATCGTCAGTGAAACACGAAATCTGATTAAATTGGCAAAATTCATGCACATGGCCTACAGGCTGGTAGAAGTATTTTCCACAGAAGATTGGTACATGTCACTTATCTCAACAGAATAAATTGTGGCATTAGGGAAGAGTGTAACAGGCTTGGGGCAATATTTATCAACCCAAATATGTTTCTGAATGATAAATGTTTGGGAAAAGATGGCTTACATTTTAAGAGGTTAGGCTCTATGAACTTCAGTAAAATGTTTATCAACAAGTAAAAATCCTAAAATCAAGGGAAACTGGGAGTGACAGATCAAAGATACAAACCAAAAATAAAAAAAAAAATATCAAAGAAAGGACACCTATCAAATAACTGTAAACAACAAAAATGCTCTAGTGATGCAGTGGAATATCAGAGACTTAAAAACAGAAAATACCCTAATCTGCAGTCTTGTAGAGTCTGCAATATGTTATGAAGTAAGAGAAAATTTTAATTATTTAAATGAAAATGTTGTGTTTCAGCGTTGCTTTGTAGAGTTATGTGCTCTGAATAGAGTGGTGCCACGCAGGATTAACTAAGCAGTTTAAGGCGCTGCAGCCATGGACTGAGCGGCGTCCCATAACATTTCACACACACACACACACACACACACACACACACACACACACACACACACACAATAGAGTGGTTATATCAGTCTACAGAATTCCTGTCTGCACTGTAACAAAAGTGTTCTTAGCTAAATTCCAGTGTCTCTTAGAAATATTTTAAAAGAAAGTAAGAAAAAAATTGTTATTGCAGTAGGCTTAAACATAAACGGATATTGCAGTGGCTGTGTTATTCACAATGGGCTAAAATCATACAAATATCTTGATTTTGTTATCCATGTTAAATGTTATGAAGCTATATTTTGAACAGTTGAACTGACTGCTAAAAAAGGGCATGCATTCATCCTCCAACACAGAAACATGAGAAAGCAGTGTGATCAGTTGTTCAGTCAGAGTTAGGAGCTAAAGTCAAAACTCAAGAGATACAGAAAATTAGATTTGAAGCAGAAATTATACTAAGTCCTGTCCAATGGTTTCAATCAATTTTTCTTAAATGTAGCAAAGATCAGATGTAGATATGGCAGCCCATCAAGAAAAGGCAAATTTCCTATACTCTGATCACAAAGTCAACTCACATTTTAAGCAATTTGAAAAAAAAATCATGCAATCAGATATGGAAAATGAAATATTGTCTTCAAACAACAAAACCTCATCTGGGTGGGATGAAATACCCACATCTATAACAACTAGGATGTGTATCACATCAATTCACTACCTCTATCAATTACAATAAACCAACCTTTAGAGCAGGGATGTTTCCCAAATAAAGTTAAATACGCTGAGATAAAACCTTAAGCCATGGCATGTGTTATTTTCGGTTCTTATATCAATTTTATACATGGTACGAGCCACTCAGCTTCAGCTATTGTAATTCACGACCATACGATGTAACACGTGATGACACATACCTCACAAATATTTTCTACTGTTAATATTTTGTTATGTCTCTAAAAATAGTTTGTAACCATTTATAAACATTTTTAGGGCCCACAGAAGAATATATTTTTACAAATATCGAAACCTACATTAAGGTGGACCAGCGTTCGTGCTGGACGTGCAGACCGCGTGAGACGACGCTTCATCCAGTCCCAAACATGCTCAATGGGGGACAGATCCGGAGATCTTGCTGGCCAGGGTAGTTGACTTACACCTTCTAGAGCACGTTGGGTGGCACGGGATACATGCGGACGTGCATTGTCCTGTTGGAACAGCAAGTTCCCTTGCCGGTCTAGAAATGGTAGAACGATGGGTTCGATGACGGTTTGGATGTACCGTGCACTATTCAGTGCCCCTCGACGATCACCAGAGGTGTACGGCCAGTGTAGGAGATCGCTCCCCACACCATGATGCCGGGTGTTGGCCCTGTGTGCCCCGGCCGTATGCAGTCCTGATTGTGGCGCTCACCTGCACGGTGCCAAACACGCATACGACCATCATTGGGCACCAAGGCAAAAGCGACTCTCATCGCTGAAGACGACACGTCTCCATTCGTCCCTCCATTCACGCCTGTCGCGACACCACTGGAGGCAGGCTGCACGATGTTGGGGCGTGAGCGGAAGACGGCCTAACGGTGTGCGGGACCGTAGCCCAGCTTCATGGAGACGGTTGCGAATGGTCCTCACCGATACCCCAGGAGCAACAGTGTCCCTAATTTGCTGGGAAGTGGCGGTGCAGTCCCCTACGGCACTGCGTAGGATCCTACGGTCTTGGCGTGTATCCGTGCGTCGCTGCGGTCCGGTCCCAGGTCGACGGGCACGGGCACCTTCCGCCGGCCACTGGCGACAACATCGATGTACTGTGGAGACCTCACGCCCCACGTGTTGAGCAATTCGGCGGTACGTCCACCCGGCCTCCCGCATGCCCACTATACGCCCTCGCTCAAAGTCCGTCAACTGCACATACGGTTCACGTCCACGCTGTCGCGGCATGCTACCAGCGTTAAAGACTGCGATGGAGCTCCGTATGCCACGGCAAACTGGCTGACACTGACGGCGGCGGTGCACAAATGCTGCGCAGCTAGCGCCATTCGACGGCCAACACCGCGGTTCCTGGTGTGTCCGCTGTGCCGTGCGTGTGATCATTGCCTGTACAGTCCTCTCGCAGTGTCCGGAGCAAGTATGGTGGGTCTGACACACCGGTGTCAATGTGTTCATTTTTCCATTTCCAGGAGTGTATTTGTGGCAGACACTACAACACAATAGAACACATCCTCCATGCCACAGGGCAGTCCTTGCAAGACATCGACAGAGTAGGATGTGCTGACTGTGAACGACGCCTTCCATGTGTGTGGGGGAGAGGTGATCGAGACAACATCTGTCAATAAAGTCTGGTATGCATTATAACAGAGGTTCCACTACTTTTTATCCAACCCATGTAACAACGACTAACACATTTAAGTAACAATGGGATTCAAATGAGGACAACTAAGTCAAATAGTTGCTGCTTCTGCCAATTAAATATTTTTCTGGAGGGCAGTACTTATTCACATATAGGTTAATACTGCATTACATGAGAATGGAAAGTGTAAACATAGTGTGCAGTAATATTTTTTCTCGGCTTGATGTGCACGGTTTATTAAATACAGATGTTCCAAAGACATAAATGTGTGTGTTGGGAGCGGGTTGAGAGTAATTGTTTGTCTTCTCTGGACAATATACCACACAGAACTTCCTATTTCTTTTGTAGCAATTCCAATCCAGGTTCTTCTTAAGCTATTTTCAGAAAAGTATTGCAATTAGAAAAATTATGAACTGCTTACTGAAAGTGCATCCCCGAGCTGTTAAATCTTATTACAAATACTGTGCATGGTACTCGACAGAATGTAGAAAAACTAGCTACTAAAAGTTAAAAATGAACAATCAAGAATAAGATATACAGTCTAGCAGGCACTGCATGGTCTGTTGTGCCTATGAGAGTACACAGGTTCAAACAAATCATACCTATCAATTGGATTACCTCCTTGCGAGATACTCAGACATGAAGAATATTCCCAACTATTGTTTGGTTTTAAATCTCAGCTAAACATCTGGCAGAACTCTCATAGAAAGTCTCACTACATGTTTCATAACAAACAACACTCAGGAAACAAACATATCATCTGATTTACAATACCCCCCCTCCCCCCAAGTCACAATACACACATGGATGATAACTAGTTTCGCATAATGTATAGGGTTGTCAGAAACTGTCTGGAAAGCTTGTACAGGTGTTGCAGGGTAGGCTGTAGTGAGAAATAATCGTTAAGAAAAAGAATTCAATACACTGCAGCGTTTCAGCGGTAATTGGCATTGAAGTTAACCATTCAGGCCACTGCACACATACAAGTGACCGGCCAGAGATGGTGTCACCAAACGTGTTCTTCATTAATATTCCTATAGCCGAAAGAGAGAGACAATTAAACATCTCCTTGTAATCACAGACTCATTACAAAGTGATATTTGACTGCAGCAAGCAACATTTACATGACTGCTGAACATTAACCTATTACTCTTACATTACATTCAGATGCTGCGACTTAAATGGATGAACTAGCTGCCAGACTAATGTGTGCTGCAATTGTGGCAGTCAACAGAAAAGAATAAAGCATTACAGTTCACACAAGTCACCAATTCTCAGACCTAATAAGATGGTGGATGTATGTACATGTATGTCAATTTTCTCACTCATTCTTTCATTCACGAGGTTTCACCAGTGTGAAATAAATCAAGTTATAAACTAACGAAGTGCAGCTACTGTTAGAAGCCGCATTAACTTTTTTTTCTGGTATAAATGATTTCTGGTCACTCGAGCTAAATACTGCATAGTAAAATCGGCAGGAAACCTGTTTAGTCATCTCCTCTGTAAAAGTACAAGCCATTACCGAATATTAGGCTGCGTCAATATTCAGTTGAAATAAAACGACCATAATTGAAATACACAAATGGTGAAGGCAGTCCAGTATAAAAAAAACACCAGTATATGCAAAAACACCAGCAGAAACAGGAGGCTAACGATTTTTGCTCAGTGAAGGTAACAATAAGAAAATTACAAATGAATGAATGTTCCTGTGTGTCATATACCTGTACTAACATGAAACAATAATGCATTTGAGTAAAAATATGCTATTACACATGCAGCAGCACTGGGACAACACAAACAATCGCCAAATTCTACCCCACTGAACAATCAAACTATTATACATAAAAATATTTTTTTCACAAAAAATTATTTATAATTATACCATTAATCCCCAAAGTTCTAGTTCATTGAGCAACCAAACTAATAAACTTATTTCTTTCTCTTTCCAAAATATTTACTTTTTAAGATATCATTAAATCATAGCCTTGTTTGTGTTACTGTTACTACAAATTTATTATAAACCACAATCCACCAGCCATCTTAACATAGTTCACCAAACCTCTTAGAAAACAATATTTTAAGGGGAATCAAATCCCCATTTCAAGTTATGACAGCAAAAGTAAAAAGACATGGAAGTATTGCACTGTATCTCTAATTTTTGTCAAGGGAATATACATGTCCTTTATGTGTATTATAAACAATTTTCCTCATAAAACATTTGGGCAACATTTATGTTCGCACACATTAATCTACATTATTGTTAAAACATACACTTTAATATTGTAGATCACTTACGGAGGTTGGAGGCGTGCTCCCTGTGGCAGGGGCCTGAGGAACTCCTGAGGATGCAACAATGAAATTCGGTTACGAGGCTGCGAAGGTGGGGGCAGGTACTCGATCTGTGCCTGAGGTGGTTGCTGTTGAGGTGGAGGAGGTGGCTGCTGAGGTGGTTGCTGCTGGGGAGGTGGCGGCGGAGGCGGTTGTTGCGGTGGTTGCTGCGGTTGTGCTTGCTGCTGGGGAGGTTGCGGTTGCGGAGGTGGGGCCTGGCGAGACGTTTGCTGCGATGGAGGTGGCGGCTGGGGCGGAGGCGCCTGCGGGGGCTGTGCCGGCGGTGGAGGCCGTTCCGGCTGTTGGGACAAAAGACCTAGTCAGTAAAACATCTTAACAGTTTTGTCTGTCTATCTTCCTAAGAGTTATGAAAGATTTTTTGCTATTTACTCTATACTGTAAAAGTTCTACAATAAAGTCAAGACTTGCATAAAAACCAGCCATTTAAAAATGATTCTACCAGTTAGCTCATCACTTATTCAATTATTCATTTATTTATTGTGGTCCATAGATCCCAACATGAAGAAGCTTCTTCAGAAATAGGAAAGAAGGACATACCATCAACAGTGAGGTCCTTAAAGACAGAGCACAAGCTCAGATAATGAACAAATGAGGAGGGAAATTGGCTCTCCTCTTTGGAAAGGAACTAACCCAACTTCTAGGTAAAACATAGAAAACACAAATCTGGATTGTCGGTTGGGCATTTGAATCATAATCCTCCCAAGTGTGAACCCACCGAGCTAACCATTGCATCACTTCCATCTGGAATGACAAAGTGAAGCAGCTCTGCCAGATGCTACATCTGCTGTTAATTATCATGAACTGCTGTAACAATAGGAATTAGGATACACTGCTAGTCACCACACATAGGAGACAATGAGAAGCGTACAGATAAATATAAAAGTAGATTGTTAGGCGTTACTTCGCTCTTGGAGAAAGTCCTTACTCAGATAACACATTCGTACATGTAAAACCATGAATAAGTGACCAGTGATGTGGATAACATCCAACAGCAAACTTTTGTATGTGCCTGTCTGCTGCTGAATACCTCCTCTATGTTTTGAGTATCAATTTATCCTAAGGCATTTTGTTATTTCATCCCAGATTTTTCACTGTTTGATAAACCGCTATAAACTATCCATGCTTACTCACACTGCTGTTTCCTTAGTTAAATGAAATAGTTGCTCTTTACGTTCTATTACCTCATTAACATCTATATAAGCACACTAATATTCATCACAGAACTGTTGTCTATGAGTCATAAGAACAGAGACATTTTTCCACCAAACATTGCTGCTTTGCCATGCAGCTAACAAAAACTTTCCGTAGATTAATCTAGTTAATCAGATAACTACTATAAGGAGTAGCTGATAAGACATATTTTTAATTTTCTTTTCAATTTATAGGTGTTTTAACTTTGGGTTGCTGCCACATAAAAGCTTGTCAAGTTAGTAATGTAGATACAATGATATCTTGAGAGATTTTCATTATTTGCCAGTATCATTTACACAATGCTTATGCAATTCAAAATTGTAGACAATGAATGCAGCACTCACTAAAAATTTAGCACATACATTCACTTAAGCTAATGAACCATCAATCCAGCTCCCAAAAATTACTGCTAAATACAATTTCTAGTCTGAGGAGATGGTCCTGAACTTGTATATCTATTTGTCACTAGCGTACAATTACCAGAGGTATCACTTTAATTATCCTATACTGCAGTGTTTTACCAAGAAGTTCATGTGCTGTTCCTCTTCTGCAAAGCCAAGTAACTACACACACCTAGCAAACAGAGAGAGGGTGGGGCATTTATCTTCCATTGTGGCAATCATGAACTGTAGTCAGTAATTACTTAAGTTTTTTGCACAGGATATTCGTATAGGTGTATAAATCACTGAAGGAAAACTCTCCTTTTATAGAGGACCATCTCTGCCACGTCATTAACTTGCAAAGAGCACACGCTCCTCCCAGGGGCAGTGCCAGCACTGGACCTGCTGTGAATTTTAATTCTGCTGGGTCACTGGCAAGAAGCAGATGCCTGCCAAGGATGAATGCCACCAGTCCAAGTTCCCAAGACTACTTTTATTAATACACATCATCACAACTTAATTGTAGCAAACAATATTTAAAAAATTAAAAAATGGGTTACAGGAATATTAAAACTGCAAAAAAAAAAAAAAAATTATATCCGAAAGCTCCGGTACGCTGTAGGGTATAAAACAAATTCTATGTTAAATGTCTCGGGTATGTTGTCGCTTAATCTACAAATTATTGGATTGTTGTTATAAAGCTATAATGAAGTCCTATTTCTTCCAATTAATAGTTATCGCCTATTTTTTTCTCTCCAGAATCATTTATTTATATTTTGTAGCATTCTCTTGTCCCTTCCAAAATATATTACATTTTCTTTAATGTGTGAAACAAATTTAAACATGTCTTTTCTCATTATTTATATGCCATCAAGAGATCTCTTCAAACCAACAAGAGACCTTTGTGACATGCCCCAAAAGTACTTTCTTCACTTTTTATGTTAAATAAAAAAGTAACATTTACTCTCATAGATGAACTTCATTTATGTTCCCCCAATAATAATCACTTGCTGCAACTATTCCTGAAATATACAGCAAGGTGAAACATTAATAATCAAAGACTTCTTAATTTTTTGAGCAGCTCATTCTGTTTCTCCTCCAAGAAAGATCTGTGTATTTTATATGATCCAGGTTTTCCTTTGGCCATTTTGATTCTTGCCTAAGATGGCTGCTTCCTTACCAAAAGCATGAGTTCTAGGGTAAACTTTTTCTGTTTGTCCTGCAGGCTGTTACAATTTCTCTTGGCAAGAAGTACACTTCTTTCACTCGAGAGTGTTGCAGTTTCCTTAATTTCTTCCTAAATTTCAAGTTTAAAACTTTTCTGGTGACTACTGTGTGATTTTTAAAGATGATTATTTTTGTTTTGCTCTAAAATACTTCATGTGGAATAAATGTCTAGTAACTAACAATTTGAAAATAGTTTTGAAGGAGTATGCTGCTGCTAGTGTTTTGATCTGGTAGTGGAAGAATGTGTAATTATAACATGGTACCTGTAGTGCTATGAGACCATAGTATTGAGTTCCGTCTTAAGTGTGTGGATATGCCCCAGCAGAATTGTATGGCTGACCACACAAATTGGCACACAGTAGAATTAGCTTACTCCATGTTATCTTCTTGCAAGTCACCTAAATCATTTTGGGCTCAAATGTGCTGGGAAGTCAAGCGTTCGAGGTAAATCACTTTCCAAGTTGTGGACTGGCAAAGTGTTTTAGTTGTTTACAAAGATGATTATAAAATTGTGGAGTCCATCAAAACATTGTGTAATGAAATCGAGCAGTGTTGATTATCCACCAGAGAAGTTATGTACAACTGGAAACTCGATTGACTGGAGTTCAATTCTGTACTTGAAAAAACAGAAGAGGAAAGTGACTCGATTAAATAACTCGTGATCGAATGTGAAAGTTAAGTCTGTCATCGATCAATTGGAGACTAGTAACAAACAATGTTTGGGTGAATTACAAAATTGTACCCAGTTTGTAAAATACATTAACCTGTGAGATTTAGTGATTTTGAATTAGATTACTGGGCACATCGGTCTCGAGAAACAAATACATTAATCTGCTTGACAAAAGCACTCCATGAAAATTCCAACAAAATTCAACAAAGCTACAGAGTCATGATTCCAATAAATGGTATAATGCAATGAAAGAATAAGCAAAGGCCTCTAAAGAACATGAGAACTGGATTTGGTAGAACTACCTAAAGGGAAACATGTTATCAATAATTGATGGGTAGTATGTGTAAAATATAAGCCCGATGGATCTACCAATTGATACTGTGCTCATTTGTTTGTTTAAGTGTAGTATTTGATTATGATGAAAATTCTAGTCCAGTTGCTAGCCATGAGTCTATTTGTACCTTAAGAGCAATTGCAGATGATGAAAACTTGAAATTTGGACACAGAAATCTGTATCAGTCAACCATGAAGGATTCAATGACAAGTCAGGTCATGTCAGTCACCTCAAGATTATACGGACTTAAGCAATCACCTCATTGTTGGAAAAATAAATTTGACTCATTCATGAATAAAATGGATTTATACATTTGACAGCAGATCCACATTTATATTGGGAATTCCAAGCAAATGCTCAATGTACTGTATTTATCAGACAAATACAGATTGGAACCTTTGCAGTTGTGTACTTAGTATCAAATTCTTTAGCAGAATGTTCTCCCATTTGTGTTTTTCCATTTCCGTTGTTTGCTACCGTATTTCCAGAGTGAACAGGTCCACAGTTAGAGCAACTATTGTTTTCTCTGTATTTCTTCCATGCTCCCATTATCTTACAATCATCTGTACATGGATGATCAGTGTCTGTGTGTACTATAACAAAAGATGTAATGAAAACTATCACCACAATTAACATGGATTCCCAAGTTATTTATCATTTGGCCAAAAACTTGATCTAACACTGAACCAAATTACACTGCATGTAAAGCCTCATCAATGACACATCAGTTCAGGTCTGTTCTAATTCCTTATGTATGTAGTTCTCTATTATTTAGAAATCCCTTTCAGTTCTTCAGTTAGAGATGATGGTGCAAAACAGGATGAACACTTAAATTGAAGCAGAAGTACTATATCTGTGAAATGCAAGGGATATGTATTGATCTTATAGAACACAGCAAGATTTATTCCCGATATATCAAAAAGAAAATGCTTCATTTTGAACATCTTAAATAAGGTCCAAATGGTGACGTCTCCTGGACCCTTAACCTTGCTCTTGGTTGTCTTCTAAGGACTATTTCTGTGCTTCATAATGTTGAAGACATCTTTGGCACAGAACAATGCCCTAGACCAAATCTCAATGCCCATAAAATAAAATATGAAGAACTTAGATCGCTAGCCAGTACTAAGCAAAGAACAGAAGACTGAAAGGTGGAAGCAATACATATGGGCTACACAAGGGAAATGAACTTTGAAGATAGTATTATAGAACAGAACAGGAAGTAGATGAGATGAGATGGAAGAAAGGATACTACCAGAAAGAGTGCTGAATGACCAAATTTGAAACGAGGCACCTGGAATAAACAATAATGCTTCAGAATTATTAAAATCCTTAGTAACACATACCAAGACATAAATATAATAAGAATTGAAATTCTGGAAGAAAACAACTTCAGTGAAGATCAGTCTGAATTCTGGAGAAATGCAAGAACAAGAGAGGCAATAAGGATCCTAAAATTTCTTCTGAGAAGAAAGAGTTCAGTATGGTAAACCTATGTTTAGGGCATTTTTTAAAGGTTTTTAAAGTGTTGATTGATATACATTTTTTGGAATTCTGACATTAGCAGGAATAAAATGCAAGAAGCAAAAGGTTATGTACAACTAGTATAGGAACCGGACTGCTGCTATAAGAGTAAAGGATATGAAATGGAGCAGTAGTTGAGAAGGGATTGAGACCAAATTCCGGCCTATTCCCAAAGTTATTCAATCTCTTTACACAGCAACCTGTAAAGGAAATCAAAGAGAAATTTTAAATGCAAATTAAAATCTAGGTAGGAGAAATAAAAACCTTGAGGCTTCCATGGCAAGTGTCATTTTGAATAAAAAAGAAAATTGTGTATTATGCAACGTCAGTATGAAAGACTAAGGCAACTAAATTGCTTGTTTCGACTAACTTCACATCAGTCTTCTTCACGGTGTTTAACTGCCCTGAAGAAGGCTGCTACAAAGCCAGATGGAACACTGGAAACTTAGTTGCTTTAATATTTTATAATGATGTAGCCCAATATTCAAAATTATTTTATATACATAAACATCAAGGTTTGATGATGACAGTGTCAGACACAGCAAAGGACTTGAAAGAGCAGTACAATGGAATGGATAATGTCTTGATACGTAGTTGAATTAAATCATGCAATGCCGACGTAATTAGATAAAGAACTGATATGGTAGAAAATGAGTTTTATTACTTAGGTTACTTAGAAGTTATGAAGTGCAGATTGTCAATAGGAAGAAAAGTGTTACTGAAAATGAGAAATCTGTTAGGTCAAATACATATTTAAATGTTAAGAGGTCTTTTCTGAAAAGTCCAGTGAAGCACTGTTCAGATGAGATATGTGAGCAATAAACTGTTCATATAAGCAGAGAATAGAATTTTTTGAAATGTATGGCTACAGAAGAGTCCTTACAAAAATATGGGTAGATCAGATAATGAATGGGGTGTTGAATGAAATTTGGAAAAGTAAAATTTATGCCCTAACTCAAAAAAAGAAAGGATCAGCTGATAGGGCATCCTAACACATCAACAAATTGTCAATTTGATAACGGAGGGAAATGGAGGCACAGAGGAGGACAGAGTTACAATAATGTCGACTGGTGAGTGTACTGTTTTCAAAGGTTTGGATGTCAATACAACCATGCAAATTATGCCTCACCATACAATATCATCTGGACTACCACAACGTTCATGTTCAACAAGTTTCTGGCTACATTACACGTTCCTACTTTTCACCATATAGGGCTATGTCCAGAATTACGAATCAGATTGAATCTGTTCTCATCCGAGAAGAGAACAAGATCCAACTCCTCATAGATCAAAGAGAACGAGAACAACAACAACAGTTTAATGTGCACTCTGTGCAATTTAATATGTTTCCAAAGACTCAAACTGATTTCAAAGGATTAAGAACCAATGTAGGCTGAACCACCAACTTTTGGACTGGTAACGTTGAGAGTCTACCCACTGTAGCAATGACTGACATGATACATAAGATACAGTCAGAAAGCAGAGCTGTTATCCAGGGTGTTAAAAATGTATCCATATTATGAGAGGTGGTAATACAGACCAAAACCAGACAAAAATGTACAATAAGTATGGGCTCTAAAACGCATACCTTAAAGAGTTATGAGCACTTGCTTATCTTCATTAACGTGAAACACATCTCTTCTAATGAACAAGCGCTCATAGCTCTTAAGGTGTGTGTTTAGAGCCTGTTTTAACATGACAAATTTTTAAAATTTTTTTTGGTTGTTTTTTTGGTCCAAACTATCTCCACCCAAAATATGGAAAGCAAACATTTGCAGTAGAAGAGAGAGGTTTCACAGTAGCAAAGATACACAAGGGCTCATAGGATAGCCTTTTTTGTCTTGTTTTGATCCATACTGCCTCATCTCAAAATATGCAACACCTTTTTTTTTTTTTTTTTTTTTTAACTCATTCTATATTCTTCTGTATTGTCAACCATCGCATATACATAGGTACAGGGTCCAGTCATATTAATTTGAACACCACCTACATTTGATGTCAACTTGCAATAACTACTCACAGTACGGAAAGAGGCAGCACTAGCAGAGGAGGGCGTATAAATCATGCAGACGGGATGCGCAAAACAGTGCAGTTGTCATCATAATGTGGTAACTGGGTAATATCTGTAATGTTGCAAAGGACATGATAATTGGCTTCAATGCCAAGGGTGGAAGCATTTATGAATGGCTAAACTGTTAGCATGTCGCCATAGTTAAAGTATAACGTATGTTGCCAAATGGCACTATCCAAACATGGCACCAAGGCAACTGCGGGAGCACTATGGGCCATAGATGGCCGGGGTCAACAACAGGTACAAAGAGGTGTAAGGGTGAATAGGTGTGCAACTGTTGAACAACTGTCCACCCAGATGAACCGAAGGGCTACCAACAGAGCCTCCACAGCGAATGTTCAGTAAACGCTGCTGTGTATGGGACTCTGCAGCATGCACCAGTGCTGACTCCCGTTCATTGGCGACAAAGGCTGGCGTTTGCAGGTCAACACAACTGGACATGCACTGAGTGGCGACATGTGACCTTTTCATATGAGCCACATTTTACGTTCCATCAGACAGATGGCCCTCGGCATGTACGGTGTGAAATGTCCAAAAGCAAACACCCCGCAACTATCATCGGAAGGGTGCGGACCGGAACAGGCAGTATTACGGCCTGGGGAATGTTTTCGGGGCATTCCCTGACTTATCTCGTCATTCTGGAAGTCACGATGGATCAATACATGCATGTATTTATCCTCAGGAAGCAAGTCCACACCTACATGCAATTTTTGTTTTTCCTCGGCAGTCGGCACATTGCCATCTACCACGAGGACAAAGCATCGTGTCACACAGCTTGCACTGTATGTGAGTGGTTCATGGAGCATCAGGATGAGTTTACTATACTCCTCTGGCCACCAAAATCCACGTCACAAAACCCAAATGACAATCTGTGAGACCACATCCACTCGGCTGATCATGCCACACAGACTCTCAACAAAGGAACCTTATGCAGTAGGCCACGGCATTGGAGTCAGCATAATTCCACATCTCTGTCAGTACCTTGCAGAACCACACTGATACACTTCCTGCACATCTCGCAGCAGTCCGTGCTGCAACAGGTGGTAAATCTAGTTTCTGATAGGTGGTCCACACCTAACTGGACAATGTAAGTGCCAATGAAAAATAAGTGTTTGATGTAAGTGAAGCACTAAAGGCAGTAATACACTGAAGTGCCAAAGAAACTGGTATAGGCAGGTGTATTGAAATACAGAGATATGTAAACAAGCAGAATATGCCACTGCAGTCGGCAACACATATATAAGACAACAAGTGTCTGGCGCAGCTGTTATATTGGTTACTGCTGCTACAATTGCAGGCTATCACAATTTAACTGAATCTGAACATGGGTTTATAGGCGGCGACGAGTGATGGGACACAGCATCTCCGAGGTAGTGATGAAGTGCGGACACTTTATGAGTGTCCCATCAATATCAGGAATCCAGTAAAATGTCAAACCTCCGAGGAAAAAAATCCTGCAAGAATGGGACCCATGTGACGGAACTGACCCCCCCACAAACTGCTGCAGATTTCAACGCTGGGCCATCAACAAGTGTCACTGTGCGGACCATTCAACGAAACATCATCGTTATGGGCTTTTGGCCCACTTGTGTACCCACAATGACCGCACGACACAAAGCTTTGCAGCTCGTCTGGGTCCATCAACGCAGACATTGGACTGTTGATGACTCTAAACACGTTGCCTGGGCAGACGAGTCTCATTTCAAATTGTATCAAGCGGCTAGACATGTACAGGTATGGGAACAACCTCATGAATCCATGGGCCCTGAATGTCAGCAATGAACTGTCAAGCTGGTGGAGGCTCTGTAAAGGTGTAGGGCGAGTACAGTTGGAGTGATATGGGACCCCTGAAACGTCTAGATACGAGTTGACAGGTGACATGTATGTAAACATCCCGATTGATCACTGACATCCATTTGTTTCCACTGTGCAGTGTGACGGACTTGGGCAATTCCAGCAGAACAATGAGAAACCCCAAACGTCTATAATTGATACAGAGTGGCTCCATGACCACTCTTCTGAGTCACTGACCACTAAATTCCCCAGTCATGAACATTACTGAGCATATCTGGGATGCCTTGCAAAGTGCTGTTCAGAAGAGATCTCCACCCCCTTGTACTCTTACGGATTTATGGGCAGCCCTGCAGGATTCATGGTGTCAGTTCCCTCCAGCACTACTTCAGACACTAGCCGAGTCCATGCCACGTCGTGTTGCGGCACTTCTGACAAGGGAACCTCCCCATTGCACCCCCTTCAGATTTAGTTATAGGTTGGCACAGTGGATAGGCCTTGAAAAACTGAACAGAGATCAATGGAGAAAACAGGAAGAAGTTGTGTGGAACTATGAAAAAACTAAGCAAAATATACAAACTGAGTAGCCCATGCGCAAGATAGGCAACATGAAGGAGAGTGCGAGCTAACGACCGCCGGTTCTCCGTGGTCCCATGGTTAGTGTGAGCAGCTGCGGAACGAGAGGTCCTTCGTTCAAGTCTTCCCTCGAGTGAAAAGTTTAATTTTTTATTGTCAGACAACTATTGTTATGTCCGTCCGTCCGATGCGAGGTAACTCCTCTGTAGTATGGGGACGCTATACCTAAACAAACATCGAAAGACACGACGTCAGTCGACTACAGCGCACGGAAGAGAGAGTATTCCTGCTAACGAGGTTCCCTGGCTGGCAGTTAACTGTTCGCTACTTTGGACGAGAGTGGATTAAACACGTGAAATGTATGATGTGGGCAATATGAATCCGGCAAATATAGCTCGCGACTTCTACATCGACATCCATACTCGCGCTATTCGTCCACGAGACTCAGAGGGCCTTAGACACGGGTTCACAGGTAGATGCCGTGTTTCTTGACTTCCGCAAGGCGTTCGATACAGTTCCCCACAGTCTTTTAATGGACAAAATAAGAGCATATGGACTATCAGACCTATTGTATGATTGGATTGACGAGTTCCTAGATACCAGAACGCAGCATGTCATGCTCAATGGAGAGAAGTCTTCCGAAGTAAGAGTGTTTTCAGGTGCGACGCAGGGGAGTGTCATAGGACCGTTGCTATTCACAATGTACATAAATGACCTTGTGGATGACATCGGAAGTTCACTGAGGCTTTTTGCGGATGATGCTGTGGTATATCGAGAGGTTTTAACGATGGCAAATTGTACTGAAATGCAGGAGGATCTGCAGCGAATTGACGCATGGTGCAGGGAATGGCAATTGAATCTCAATGTAGACAAGTATAATGTGCTGCGAATACACAGAAAGAAAGATCCCATATCACTTAGCTACAATATAGCACGTCAGCAACTGGAAGCAGTTAATTCCATAAATTATCTGTGACGGTACTGACGGTGGCTCGGACGCTGTAGAGGGCCTCCCGGAAGGGCACGTAGGCGGCGGCGGCGGCGGCTTGCTGCACGAAGCGGCCCGGGTAGGCGGCCGCGTAGGGCGCGGGCCGGCTGCCGGGGGACAGCGCCGCCGGCCGCCCCGCCTTGTACGGCACCGGCCCGTCCGGCTGCGCCGCCCTGCAACACCACACCAACACTCCGTCTCAGCACACTTATAAAGCATTGCAAAATAAACTTTAAAAATGTCACATAAATACCATCTCTGAAGGATTTTCTACACTGCAATGGAATACGCACTGAATTTAAACCAATCAGACATTGTATTTCACATGGCAGTCCTCTGTTCTTTCTCATATACACTACTGGCCATTAAAATGCTACACCACGAATATGACGTGCTACAGATACGAAATTTAACCGACAGGAAGAAGATGCCGTGATATGCAAATGATTAGCTTTTCAGAGCATTCACACGAGATTGGCGCCGGTAGCGACACCTACAACGTGCTGACATGAGTGAAGTTTCCAACCGATTTCTCATACACAAACAGCAGTTCCGGCGTTGCCTGGTGTAACGTCGATGTGATGCCTCGTGTAAGGGTGAGAAATAGTACCATCACGATTCCGACTATGATAAAGGTCGGATAGTAGCCTATCGCGATTGCAGTTATCGTATCGCGACATTGCTGCTCGCGTTGGCCGAGGTCCAATGACTGCTGGCAGAATACGGAATCTGTGGGTTCAGGAGGGTAATACGGAACGCCGTGCTGGATCCCAACGGCCTCGTATCACTAGCAGTTGAGATGACAGGCATCTTAACCCCATGGCTGTAACGGATCGTGCAGCCACGACTCGATCCCTGAGTCAACAGATGGGGACGTTTGCAAGACAACAACCATCTGCACGAACAGATCGACGACGTTTGCAGCAGCATTGACTATCGGATCGGAGACCATGGCTGTGGTTACCCTTGACACTGCATCCGGACAGGAGCGCCTGCGATGGTGTACTCAACGACGAAACTGGGTGCACTAATGGCAAAACGTCATTTCTTCGGATGAATCCAGGTACTGTTTACAGCATCAGTGTTTGGCGACATTGCGGTGAACACACATTGGAAGCGTGTATTCGTCATCGCCATACTGGCGTATCACCTGGCTTGATGGTATGGGGTGCCATTGGTTACTCGTATCGATCACCTCTTGTTCGCATTGCCGGCACATTGAATAGTGGACGTTACATTTCAGATGTGTTACGACCCGTGGCTCTACCCTTCATTCGATCCCTGTGAAACCCTACATTTCAGCAGGATGCTGCACAACGGCATGTTCCAGCTCTTTACGGGCCATTCTGGATACAGAAAATGTTCGACTGCTGCCCTGGCTAGCACATACTCCAGATCTCTCGCCAATTGAAAAGTCTTGTCAATGGTGGCTGAGCAACTGGCTCGTCATAATACGCCAGTCACTGCTCTTGATGAACTGTGGTATCCTGTTGAAACTGCATGGGCAGCTGTACCTGTACACGCCATCTAAGCTCTGTTTGACTCAATGCCCAGGTGTACCAACGCCGTTATTACGGCCAGAGGTGGTTGTTTTGGGTACTGATTTTTTTAGGATCTATGCACCCAAACTGCGTGAAAATGTAATCACATGTCAGTTCTGGAATAATATATTTGCCCAATGAATACCCGTTTATCATCTGCATTTCTTCTTGGTGTAGAATTTTAATGGCCAGTAGTGAACAATCAGTTTAACACGTCACGGCTGCAAAATACTAACGCGAATTCTTTACAGACGAATGGAAAAACCGGTAGAAGCCGACCTCGGGGAAGATCAGTTTGGATTCCGTAGAAATATTGGAACACGTGAGGCAATACTGACCCTACGACTTATCTTAGCAGCTAGATTAAGAAACGGCAAACATACGTTTCTAGCATTTGTAGACTTAGAGAAAGCTTTTGACAATGTTGACTGGAATACTCTCTCTCAAATTCTGAAGGTGGCAGGGGTAAAATACAGGGAGCGAAAGGCTATTTACAATTTGTACAGAAACCAGATGGCAGTTATAAGAGTAGAGGGACATGAAAGGGAAGCAGCGGTTGGGAAGGGTGTGAGACAGGGTTGTAGCCTCTCCCCGATGTTATTCAATTTGTATATTGAGCAAACAGTAAAGGAAACAATAGAAAAATTCGGAGTAGGTATTAAAATCCATGGAGAAGAAATAAATTCGCCGATGACATTGTAATTCTGTCAGAGACAACAAAGGACTTGGAAGAGCAGTTGAATGCAATGGACAGTGTCTTGAAAGGACGATGTAAGATGAACATCAACAAAAGCAAAACGAGGATAATGGGATGTAGTCGAATTAAGTCGGGTGATGCTGAGGGAATTAGATTAGGAAATGAGACACTTTAAGTAGTAAAGGAGATTAGCTATTTGCGGAGCAAAATAACTGATGATGGTCGAAGTAGAGAGGATACAAAATGTAGACTGGCAATGGCAAGGAAAGCGTTTCTGAGGAAGAGAAATTTGTTAACATCGATTATAGATTTAAGTGTTAGGAAGTCGTTTCTGAAAGTATAGTTTGGACAAGAAGAGAACACAAGCTTTCGAAATGTGGTGCTACAGAAGAATGCTGAAGATTAGGTGGGTAGATCACATATCTAATGAGGAGGTGCTGAATAGGATTGGGGAGAAGAGAACTTTGTGGCACAACCTGGCTACATAAAGGGATCTGTTGGTAGGGCATGTTCTGAGGCATCAAGGGATCACCAATTTATTATTGGAGGACAGCGTGGAGGGTAAAAATCGTAGAGGGAGACCAAGAGATGAATACGCTAAGCAAATTCAGAAGGATGTAAGCTGCAGTACGTACTGGGAGATGAAGCAGCTTGCACAGGATAGAGTAGCACGGAGAGCTGCATCAAACCAGTCTCTGGAGTGAAGCCCATAACAACAACAACAACAACAACAACAACATGTTTTCGGAAACGAAAACACTGTTTGATCAGAGCTATATAGATGTAAATTGAAATTACGCTGGTACTACGATTACCGATTCGAAAAAGTTCTGGATATCAATATCTCTGAATAAGCTGATGTGAACTATCTTGAAGTAAGTCATCTTTTTGTGGTCATTTATTACAAATACGTGGAATTATTCAAATAAAGTCTACCTAATCATGACCTAGAACTGATTAATGACTGCAGAAATTCCGCCACTGAGATGTACCGGATGGTTGAAAATGAAGTCCAGCTACTTACAGAGGTCTCTGACTATCGTATGGAACAAAACTTGCTAGATATTCTGAAGTCTTAATGCGGAAGTGATTTACGCTGGAAAAAAAAGAGAGATTATTTTAGCCACCAGGTGCAGATCTAGTGCTGTGAATGCAAGAATGATGCAAGGAAATGTTTCCGTCTGTAAAGGATTAGGAACGGGATGCGCGCAGAAAAGGTCGGACGAGTGAGAAAGGAAAGCAAAAATGTTGATTTTATAATTAACCACCGATTACACAGTTTATTCAATATAAGGACCAGACACGACGATGAGATGCTGTAAATCGCCAGATTTGCACCTGCTGGTCAACATTGGCCACTATTTTTTTTCTAGCGTAAATCGGTTCCGGATTAATGCATTGGAATATTCACCTGACTTTCGTCGCCATATGATAATTACAGCCCACACCGAATCTTCCTGAGTAGCAGCACTTTCATTATAATCACCCGGTATTTGCTGCAACTGCAGTGAAGGCAGGAGAAAGCGATGTAATAACCTGCAGTTTCGTAAGATGTAAAGTTTGACGTTTTTGCAGATGACAGCAAAAAGGCAGTACAGCAAATACCTGATTATCTGGTTAATGTGGATCAACACTGCACAAAAATCGTGAACACACGGGTGATGTAAAATATAAGTATGTTTACCGGAAACTTACAAAACATGCTACTTGTCACATCTGAAGGCCCAATGCATTATTTAACCCTGTGGTGCATAGCGTCCACTACAGCTGTTAAAGGTAGCTTCTTTGGCACTTTCAATCAGTCCAGATGCTGCAAATGCACACAGATCACTGCAGTGGCCACTCCATACAGGTGTTGGGTCCTGCATGCATCTGCAGCCTCATGACTGATTGAAAACCACGGAAAATTGACCATTATAAGTTGAAAACCACGGAAAATTGACCATTATAAGTTGTCCACTGCAGTGAAATTCATGCACCACAGAGTTAAGCGACACTCGGCGGCAACAACAGTCTTAAAAGGTCGTTCTTTAGCTGTTGGGGGAAGGCAATGGTGCAGATAGGAAATGAGTCGTGAAGAATGGTTCAAATGGCTCTGAGCACTATGGGACTTAACATCTATGGTCATCAGTCCCCTAGAACTTAGAACTACTTAAACCTAACTAGCCTAATAACATCACACAACACCCAACCATCACGAGGCAGAGAAAATCCCTGACCCCGCCGGGAATCGAACCCGGGAACCCGGGCGTGGGAAGCGAGAACGCTACCGCACGACCACGAGATGCGGGTAGTCGTAAGAATACAACGCAAGAGTCTCTGCAGTTACCTCACGATGAAATGGGAAACAGTGGGAAAAAAGTTCAATGGTGTCCGAGTGTGCAATTTGGGGCTTACATCGTCTTCCGTCAGAAAAGCATGATTCACACGCATAGTAGTCTATTCTAAACGAAACCATTCGCTCAAATTATAACAGAGTACCATAAATTTTATGAGATGATACTCGTGTAATTAACATAATTTCAAATATTAGGCATATTCGGTAACAGTCGAATCACATCGATCCGTATGGATTCTTTTGTAGTAGTTTTTGACGTGGACTGGCATGCAACACCGAGTTTAGTGCGACGGATCTCCAAACGCAGAAGCGTCCGTGTGGTTAAAGACTTCTGAAATGTTGCGTGCAACTGACCTTATCTACTGACATGTTAACTTTAAGGGAACAGTGACCTTTCGGCTCCTGTTTATTGAAGCATTTTGCCAACAACTAGGCGCAGACGACCTACTTAAAAAGATCACAAAATTAATAGTTTGCACAGTAAGTCAATTTTTTACACTGCCTACACAGGCACACAACATCTACCTAAGGAATGTTGCCAAGGGACCAACGGTAGCCGAAAAAGAATAACAAATGAGAACTCGGCAAAGGCGATTAGCATTCATACAGAAAATTTTAAACGAGTGACTGCAGCAGAAGATTAATGTCGTTTGTGTACTTTTTAATGTTTGTGATTAATATTGAACAAACAACAAATAGTAACATTATTCACACTTTATGGGAAACGACTAAACGTTTCAATTATGATGAGATATAATTTGTAATGTTTTTATGATTGTATTACCTGTTGCAAATGACTGTATTCTTTAAGAAAGTGTTCGATGAATACGATAAACGTATAAGGTCACCCATCATTACGCCGATCTCGAATGAATAAGTGACCTTGCCATTATTTAGCTTCGAGCTGTCCCTGCCATATCGCGAATGATGTCTTCTTTGGTGCGATCTAGGATTTGGCAGGATTATATACTAAAACTTTCAAAGTTTGCTCCAGATTTCCAGTCATTAAAACAGAGAGACAGCATATAACTGAAATCACTATTTCTATCAGCTTGACATACTGATTCTACACCTGTGGTGTCAATATAGTTACATGTCAGTTCTGAGATATTTTGGTGTTAAAAAGGAGTTAGAATGGAAAGCCCACACTTTCGTCTCGTCGTCACTGAAAAGTGGCACCAGTGAGAAAAAAATGTTGACGGACTGATAAGCCACTCACGGTAGATACAGCTGCAACCAGGGAGTAAATGCAGCAACTTGCTAGTCGCATCCTCAAAGCTCTTCTAAAGCTAAGTTAGTTACTTCTGACGTAGCAATTTTAGAGCAAGTATATGATGTGTGGGGTTGAGCCTATGGTTGGGATACGTGTGGTGATGGTGGTGGTGGGGTTGAACTGGGGGGGGGGGGGAGGAGACCACAGCTGAAAGGAGAGGGATATAGTTAGTGGGAGACAGGGAAGGGGGTAGAAGCAAGGAAGAAGACGAGATCAGAAAGACATCTCTTCCCAGCTGGTCGATATGATCAGTAGTCAAAAGTAAGATTAGTTACAGGCCTAACAAAGGATGTCAACAGTATAGAGCGATTAATTATTATTTCTATTTAGAGAAGGCTTGCTGCAGTGCATAAGCAACCATTTGCTATTTCAAAAGCAAAAGAAATGCTGCTGGAGTTCACCAGTCAGCCTACTTCGACGAATACAAAAATAGCTGACATGGGAACAGCAGTTGTACAGTTGCTGCAGCAATAATCATTATTTCACACGAATGCCACTCCATCCCTTACGTAACGTTCTCGTCGTTTGCGTGTGACAGCGAACGAATTTCAGGAAGAGAAAATACATTTTCTGTTGGTAACGTCCTGTAAGCGTACGCACCAGAAGCAAATAAACTGAAACAAAAGGCAGAAATTTCAATGTGAGAGACTGAATAATTCCAGTTGCAACAGAGAAAATAACTGAAAAAGGTACATCGGTAGAATGGAAAGTGCGCGCCTTTGGTCTCAAATCCTAGGTAAGAATTTTTGCAACTAATTAAGGTCTCATAAATCAGAAGATTCGATTTTGGGCGTAAGGACCAATTAAAAGGAATAATTAAATCTCAGAGCAATCAAGTAATAATGATTGCTGTTGTTAAATGCACAGTGTCAATAACTATTTCTTCGCCATTTTATCCGCACTTAAATGCATACGACAATCGGCGGTCAGCATATAACAGATGGTTAAACAGGATCGTGTGCTAGAAGAATGCCACTTTGAACAAATGATTCATACACAGGCCGGACTACTGTCGGGCCACATGCCTCCTTCACCAGGAAATATTATTCGGTACTACAGAAGATAAAGGTAAATATATTTCACACTTCCATGCAAAACAACAAAAAATGCTATGTTCTATATAAATTACGACAAACTAACAGTCACTATAGAAAGTATTCCTAATTAGCCGAAAAACTCCCAGTATTGATGTGGTGCTACAGCCGATCGTAAACGTAACCCATCCATAGAGCAGAATACAAGACGCCAACAGATTCAAGTACAACCTCTAAATTACAGGTCGTACATAAAAAACAGAAACGACTCATCACACGCACAGGCTTCCCCTTTCCCAGCAGTAGTGTGAAATTGTGAATCATGCACGAATATAACGGGTCAAGATTGCATTAGCATAGACAATATCCGTATGTGCTCGCAGAATGATGAATTGAACTGGTCGAAGAACAGGATATCTTGGAATAACAATACACGGTTCTCATTTGCCAAACACAAAGCAGTTACACTACTAATTTTCTGATCATGCAACTACATAAAGTTGTACAAGAGAGATGGGGTAGGTAACCTGTCTTTTTTATTGTTATTTTAGTAATTTCTATTTAATCTTTTTTAAACAAAAAATCTCTAGTCGGCAGTTCAGGTCATACTTTGGAGGTTTGTTTCAGATAAGGATGTTTGGTAACAGACAGGAACCTTCATCCCCCCCCCCCCCCCCCCCAAACAGTTATTCGATCTCCCGGAATATCTCGGATAGAAAAAGTGTGTCACAAACACCTCAGTACAGTATTCCGCTGGAAGATAAAACTTTAGGGCAAGTTATAAACGCAGTGTCAACAGGAGGGCGTCAATGACATAGTCCATCGTTCTCTAACAGTTCTTGCAGGCAAGACCTAGAGACTAATCTGGAAACGTACGCTTATCAAGAGTTCACTGCTACGAACGAGGCAATGAACTGAGTTTGCTCTTGTTTGATAACGCACAATGAACTTATCAACCGACGTTCAAACAACTGCGCTTAAATTGTTTCCTACGGACGAGCTGCACTTAGTACCTCTTATGTGCCCTTCAAACGCACCAGATGTTCGTAAGAACACAAAACTCAGTGCTCCTACCCATCCCTGCCCCATTTAACTTAGTAATGTCTTCAAGGGTCTGCCGAGTCGTGTTTGATTATTCACGTTTACTGTTTACTGTTCAACTAAAATTAGATATCACGTGTCAACATACGCGAATCAAGGAAAGTAATCAAAAATCGTCATTAGTTAAAACTAGGTCTGATCATCAAATCCACACATTGGGATTACATGACTATTATATAACGTTTTGAATACATTTCCTGGTTAATTTAATTTGACAAACTAGCATTGCTACAATCGTTCAATTCGATAAAATACGCTTTAGAAGACCAATAATTTTAATGATCTGCCAGGAAACAATTTTTATCGATGGACGAAAACTTGTATTATGCAGGGGATAAGATATTATATAAAAGAGAAATATTAATCACAATACTCCTAATATTCGCCTCAATTTCGGCAACTGATCTAAATATTCTCTTAGAATAGACTCAAAACATGAACGCAAACGACTAAGAGCCAAGTGGACGATTACGGACGAAGGAATGTAAACAACTCTGCGAGTGTAAAACAGTCATCTAAGTCGGCGAAAAAATATCAATGCAACAGCTACCAGCGATCTATCATACACATATGCCTTACATTACTTCTTCTGCCAAGTAAAATTTAAGGAACTCTACTGTGATCAACAGCAAAAAACACAACAAAAGAAACTACCATGTCACAATATGGCGATAATCTCTTGGTTTCCCTTAGCACACGTTTCGTTACAATACGGTATGCTGATTCAGACAAGCATATTTACCGTCCATAACTCTCCGAAATCGTAGGCAATTGGGTCATAATTAACGTCCACTGTTACAACACCAAAAAATACTAACAATGAATAAAAATGGACACAGCATCAACAAAGATCACTAAAGTAAATATTATTGGTATCTTACCGCAGTCCCTTAACGTTTACAGTTCTATTGTGTGACTTTGGCAATAACTCAGTTATGAGTCAATTCACAGCCAACTCTTTTTTCTTATTTCCAGCCAGAATTCTAGGTCTCAGCGTACGTTTTCCAACCAATGATAATGTATATGTGAATAAATTATATCAAAGAAGTTAGTTAATCTTGTATTAATTTTATGTATCATCAAAACATAATAGTACCAACAGCGCTGCATCAAACGTGATTTCTAATTTCAAACACATGTTATTGACAGAGGAGTAAGATATTGATGGGTACGGTATTTTGTAATTTCTGGGAGATTAATGAAACCTGTGTGATAGTTATGAAGCATTGGACCTCAGGGCACAGAACAACTTCTGTTCTTGCAAGATGATATCCTTACAGTTTTCTGCCGCAAAACCTTCACATTATCACTGAAATTCAGCGGATCATCATCTTTAAATAGCAGTGTAAACGCAATCTGAGTCACATAGGCACGAATAGATGGTTTAGTAGTTTTGATTAAGTTAATTCGTTACGCCCCTGTTGCTGTATAAGCTTTTATTTCCTTCATATTTCGACGAGACTAGATCCTGCGAACGTCGTTTGACGTTATTCCATTTTCCTGGCTGGTTGGTGAGTAGACTTCAGGTTTGGTAGCAACGTATACAGTGTCTATTTCACGCTCGTAGACACGAAGTAAAGCACACAGGCGATCTACAAGAGCAGTTTGGTTAACACTGCACAAATAGCACGAGCTTGTCTGCACTCATTTTTCAACTGCGATGGAATATATATCATTATTATACATGACTGCTTTTCCGCACGATTTTTTTAAAAATCATGTCTATTCGTCACATGTTTATGAGCTGGTTTCAGGGAAGAAGTTTCATAGCCTCCTTACTCGTTTATTTATTTAATATTCAAAGTCAGAAATTTTCCTGTACTCCCTTCCGCAAACAAAAGATCTAAACATCCTATTTACCTGCCACGACACCTCACATTTTCGGCTATCCAACTGTGAAAGATATATTTAGTTACAAGCCAAACTTCATTCTTCGCTGCCTGACACGAGATGATCATACTGGAACATCGGACACTAACGTAAAACTCGCTATTATGAAAGGGTTTTCAGGTGTTGCTAATAGCATGATACCTGATCAAAGTACCTAAGCGTATGTTGCGTTTAAGTTTTTTGGCTGCTGCTATAAATTAACACAAAACCCGCAAGACGAAATCTGTTTTTGAGCTCAGTCTTTTCTGTGGAGAGGCGTCGGTAAGCTTATTATCTATCATTGGCAGCCACCAAACATCGATGACATTACTGTCACGATGGGCGGAAAGAATGAATTAAAATTTGAGAAACTATTAATAACGGCTATCAATAATGTGAGAGAGGCGTCAGATTATCACTGTTAAAATATAATTAAGTGCAAGAATACTACATATGTTACATTTCTGATCAATTTTAAATCTGTAAACACACAAAGAAGTGCATGTTGTAACTAAGATGTATACGGCAAACACAAACATGTCTCCTGTCTCTTGGCTTCCTCCATATATATAGTTACTTGCATTTCTTCCTGGAAAACAAGCAGCTTACGTTGCTCCACAAAATTGTCTTTATTACACAGATTCATATGTAAGTGTTCAGAAATGTTTAACTCATCGAGTGATAGATAAGCCTCTACTGGTTAATTCCTCTGGCGTTCTGGAAAAAAAAAAAGCGTTTCTCGTCAGTTACTTAAAACCGCTCAGTGTTTGAAAAATATTAATAAGTAAAATTGCATCTGATTTCTTTGATAAATAAATGATTCTGAACTTTGGTGCCCCGGTTCCTGATCACATTATGAATGGATGTATCGGCGATTGAAAGTGCCAGTCCACTGCGACTTACGAAACGTGTTTCTTTAACCTAGATGGAAAACTGGTTACCTGTTTACCACAAATATTTGCAGGGCATTTTAGGACTGCCACCATCGTTTCCCGCAAAAAAGCCTTCTCTCCAAAATCAATTTGCACACTGTCTGGCTAATTACCGGTATCCACAGCCAACGACGATGTGAGTACTGACAGTTTTGTACGTATCCTGTTGAAGTATTAATCCACAAACTAAATTACTATACCGACTTTTTTACGGTCTGGTCTAAAATTCAATTTGGGTTCTGAGCTCTAGTGCAAAAATTTTCTGGCCGCCCGCAGAGATAAATGACAAAATGGGAAGAATCACAAATGTAAGAAAGAATAAATAAAAGTAGGTCGCTACTTCCCTGCTTAATTCTACTAGTTCTAAATATTCCCAAAGATATAAAAGGACATACATAAATAACATCTTTCTACAACCTTTTGTGCAATCTGTGATTCACACAGATTTGTTGGCTTTTTCCTCACGCAATTATTATTTCGCGAAAGGTGGTATGCGGAAATGCATAAGCGCCTATTCCGCAAGTAAGCCATTACTTATTAGTTTAAATTTAAGTAAAGAGGTATTCAGTGTGCTTTATAGTCCACAGCGTCCTCACTGTCTGTCTGTCTGTCTGTCTAGTGTGTGTGTGTGTGTGTGTGTGTGTGTGTGTGTGTGTGTGTGTGTGTGTGTGTGTGAGTGAGTGAGTGAGTGAGTGAGTGAGTGAGAGAGAGAGAAAATGAGAGAGAGAGAGAGAGAGAGAGAGAGACGTACTTCGCTGTTTTAAAACTGTAATAAACTGTTCTCAAATGCAATCCATGGATGCTATGTTGTCAAATTTACTGTGATAATATCTCCCGCTTGAAGTTCTATTTCACACTGATCAAGACTGAAAATGTTTTAACAGTCTTTAACTAGATGCTTGCTGCGTTATTCCGCACGCATTGACGAGTTCAAGAAGTGCTAGTGCTACTGCACGTTCATCAACGAAGATAATGAGCAGCCGCGTTTACACAGAGCAGATGAAGCAAAAAAAATCGTTGCACATACCAAAAATCACTAGGTTCTTCAGCAAATTTTTTTTTTAAAAGTTCCCATTCAACAGTTGTGTCAGTAAGTCCCTTCCAAGATCGGTTCATCTTCGCTATTTGTTGCGAAAAATTTGTCCTCCGAACTGCACTGTTTTTATGATGCGCGCCTCACATCTCTACCAGAAAGTTTCCTGCGAGAAAAAGTACGTAAGATTTCAGATCGTTATTGGAGTTGTGAGTACAAAGTTCATTGAAGCAGCATCAAAACAAACAAGTCTCCTGTCTCTCGGCTTCCTCCATTTGCGCTCTCTGGCTTGCAATCTTCAGTCCACAACAATGGAAGTGATTTCTGGAAATTATTATATGAAAGCCATACAAAAGCCTGTTACCCGATACCTGAAAAGATAACAGATTCTATGATGCATACGACAGTTGAAAACTTAATCACTTTATATGTATCACCGTCGAATATAAACGGAAGACGGTTATCAATGTGTTATCGGTAATGTGTAATGTAACTTCTGTTGAAATATTTAATTCATTGATAAAACAGACCGCTGTTTTTCAAATTACACTCACTGCAACATGTGCAAAGGAGTATGCCAGATTTCCGTATGTTAATAACTACGGAAACACAAAACTGATTTTGTAACATATCTCGTTTGTTTTCCTTAGTACCAGGACTGCTGAAAACGGTACGTCGTTAGGCAAAGAACCTTCTTTTATATGCCACAAACCAGCATTCACATCAAGATCTGAAGCCGAGACGAGTAGAAAGTGTGAAGAGCTAGTAATGTTCGCTAGCAGTTGCGATTAATTATATGGCGGCAAACCGGCTTGCAGGAGCTCTTCAAAGGCCCCCTTACTCAATGGAAAAAGATGGTGGTGAACGTCTGTGCAGAAATCTGGTTGCCTTCTGTTTCCGTATGCGCTACCTCTCGTCCTCTACATCAGAACGATACTGCTGCACGTTTATACAGCTAATGCAAAGATGCCGACACTGTGTTCCATGGCGTCGATAGGGCGCAATGCACACGTTCAGCTGAGAAACATATCATGTGTCAGGATGTAATTTCCAATGGGGGAAGTCGCCGTGTGCTCTGATATTACAGAGGCGTCTCTCGTGATAGCCGCGGTTGGTGGTTGCCATTTCAAAACTCGATACTCTGGGAGTTGTTAACCTTCGAAGGTAAAATGAATACTCTCGTTGCAAAGTAACAAACTGATTGGCATAACGAGCTTATAAGTACTTACTAACGGCACCATCGCGTGTTCGACGCTAAAGTCATTAATAGCGTACTCCTAACATCAATCACTCACTCGCTGTCTACAGCCGCAACTGCACAACTCGGTTTATTAATTTTCACTGCCTTTTCTTAATACCGCCACCAGTTTCTACGTACCGCTTCTCACTAAATTACAGCGTATTTCAGAAGCAAAATGAGCCTCTTTTTGTGCCAACTTGTCAGTGCTAACGTAGAATGTCCATGTTTATGGAATATTTCATGTCATATTTACTCCATATTGTGTTTACTCCATAGCTGAGTGATCAGCGTGGCTGACTGATATGGGGAGTACCCGGGTTCGATTCTCAGCACTGACTGTGATTTCTCCTTGGTGGGAGGACCGCAGCGGGGACATTCACCCTCGTCAAAATGAGGAGCTCCTTCACCGGTAGTAGCGCCTCCAGGTCACGGGAAAACGTTGTGCTGACCCTGTGCCCCTCCACACCGCATCCAACGTCGTCATTGGTAAGAGGATAACACGGCGGCCGGTCGGTATAGAAGGGCGAACACCATATGGACTATTATTAGTAAGCCGTTATATGGACCACCAGGGCCTGCGGACGGAGCTTAGGTTACATTTACAATCGTACGTTACAAAGGTCTGATGAAGGAGTACGCAACCCAAGAAATATGCTTTCAAACTTTGCAGGGCTTTCTTACGAATTCTTTTTGGGACTGAATCACCTGGGACGAAGGTCGGAGGCAGATCATGGCAGACTATTACCTGGATTTAAGGCACTGCCATTTCCGGAGGAACTAGGTTGTGATGCCATTATATTTTTACTTACAAGGGAAACCCCTCTCAGATTTAGTGGTAAGAGGACCCAGTGGATAGCCCGACAAAAGCAGAACACAGATCAAGTATAAAAACATATAAAAGGTGTACTGAGCTACGAAGAAAGAAGTAAAATACAAACAGGGAACGGTCCAAGCTCAAGATGTCCTACATCGAGTGTATTACGAGAACCATCGCGTCGTGACTCTGTGGTCGTGGTGTCGGAACGCAAAGCAGGAAATGCATGTTCAAATCTCATTCATACCCCATGTTTTTCACAAATGTGCTTAGGGCGTTGGACTGCGAAGGGAGAGACCCGTGCTCAAATCTCCGCCGCGCCTTTTCTTTTCCCACAGAATCATGAGCTGTCCGTCCGGTTAGCGTTCTCTGTATTCAAATATGTGTGTGTGTGTGTGTGTGTGTGTGTGTGTGTGTGTGTGTGTGTGTGTGTGTCGAATTTATCCGTTTGCAACAACGACGTGTAACGAAGGGACCTCCAGACGTACCTATCTCCTATTAGTTCAACAAAAGTACTAAATATTACATGACTCTTGCCTTCCGTTTTGGAAGTTTTGACTCTTCAATTCTTGTTGTAACACAGTTCACACCCGTTCACTTGTTTTCATTTCTGTGAGACGTCTATACTGCATATCGCCTGCCCTCATTTACTGGCAACGGTAATGTATTCTTACCACATGACTCATGTTCCACAGCCAGTGTACAGCACTACAGAAGTAGAGCAGACACGTCATTGTCCGGGTGGATAGTTCATAAATTTGTGGAAAAAATGGGGTATGTGAGAGATTTGAACACGCATCTCCAACTTGGTATTCCAGCACCGTGACCACACCGCCGCAGCGCATACGCTCGATGTTGCACGTCTTAAAGCTTGGTCTGTTCATTGTTTCTATTTTGCTTCTTTTTTCACTGTTCAGTGCACCTTCTTCCTATTTTCATACTTGCCCTGAGTTCAGTTTTTGACACGCTATACACTGGGCCATCTTATCACTAAAACAGAGGGAAAGCGATGGGGAGTTTCCCTGAAAGGAAACTACGAGAATTGCACAGTTTCGGTTAGGCAGTAATTCTCTGTCACATCCAGCTTTTAGCCTGTATCAGCTAACCGGACAAAACAATCATCCTTCAATAGTGTACAACCGCCGTTCTTGGGCATGGTAAATGATGTAGACGGCAGAGGGAGAGAGGGGGGAAGAGAGAGGGGGGAAGAGGGAGGGGGGAGAGGGAGAATAGAATCTATTATATGGAATGGGTGGTGACGTGACACAATGGCAGAAAAACTATCGTTTTTGAACATGCCCACGACCACAGCGTGAAAAAAGTTGCTCCATTTCTTGATACATCAAACTCGACTGTCCAACGTGCACACAATTAAGAGTGAACCACTCGCGGCCACGTAGCACGGCATATGAACAGTGCTCGTTCCAAGGTCCTAACCGAAAAGGACCGGAGACGAATGTCACGCGTTATCAATGACAATCAGTCTTAACCCGAGAGATATTCCTGCTGTCAGGAGATGCATGTCCATTTAAACCAGTTTCCGATCATTTTTCGTGTTGCATGCCTCGCAAAAGGTAATAGCTGACACTGAACACAAAGCTGCAGGTTTTCAGTACGTCAAACAACATAGAAAACTGACCGTTGCTGACCGTGATGTGTCAGCGTGATACCGACGAGACGCAGGATGATGCAGGAAGCCGCGTGCACCGACGGCCCAATGAAGCAGTGTGTGTGTGTGTGTGTGTGTGTGTGTGTGTGTGTGTGTGTGTGTGTGTGAAAGGGGGGGGGGCGGAGGTCGTTTTGTAGCGTATTTTGGTACTATGACTCGAACCCATACATTCACGTTGCCGTGAACGTGATTCCAACATCCTCGGCGACCAAGTGTTGCCCTTTCTTCTACATGGTCCATTCACAATAATGTGACCATTGCCTACGTTCGACATCAACGTGCAATATCCACTCACAGACGGAATGTGGCAGAGCTAGCAGTCGTTATCATAATGTGGAAACTCTGCGATTTATTTGACGCCCAAAATGGCATGATCATTCGCTTTCAGACCAAGGTTGGAAACGTTCACGAGAAGGCGAAGTTTTAAACTATTCGCATCCGCCTTGATTAAGGCATAACGTGCACGGTAAAACGGCGCTATCCAAAACTGGCAACTGTGGTGTACCACAGGATGTAGATGCCAGGGTCAACGTTGTCTGTGGAGATGTGTACGAGCGAATAGATGTGCTACTGTTGAGTGACTGTCCGCTCAGATGAATCAAGTGGGTACCTACAGTGTCACCTCAACGACCGTTCAGCGAACGCTGGACCTCCGCAAAAAGCGCCTAGTTCAGGCACCCATGATACTGTTCATCATCAGCGAAGAAGGCTAGAATCTGAACGCCAATACTGCAACTAGTCGTCTATCGAGGGGCGGCAGCTGGCCTTCTCGAAGAACTGCGTTTAATGCTGAATCGGACAGATTGCCTTTGGCGTGCACAGCGCGAAACACCGATAGCGAACACCCAGCAACAGTATACTGAAGAGTGCCCGCCGGAGGAGGGAGCGTAATTGACGGAAATAGTTTTGTGGCGTTCCCTGGGTGATCTCGTTATTCTGGAAGGCATACTGAACCAAAAAGTATCCATCTGTCTTTGGGGATCATGTGCACACCTACAAGCAGTTTGTTTACCCTCGGCACGACGGCATCTACCAGCAGGACAATGCACGTGTCTCACAGTTCGCAGCATACGCGCGTGGTTCGAAGAACACAAGGAGCTCACAGTAGTTCCCTGGTCACGAAACTCACCGGATTTAAAACCAATCGAAAATCTGCGGCACCATCTCGATCGGGCTGTACGCGAAAACCTGGAGCAGTTGGCATGGCTCCACATGTCTGTCGGTACCTTCCGGAATCTCACTGACACACTTCCTGCGGGTCTCACAGGTGTCCACTCTAGAAGGTCATTATTTATTCTTTTGATAGGTGGTCACACTAATGTGACTGGACGGCGTATATCTTGATAATGATTAAGCTGTGGACACTCTTGCCTTCCAACATGGCAACAGTCGTTTTCACTGAGATGCACACAAGTACGTCCTGGTTTTACGAGAACTTACGCATCCTATCGAAGACGCGACTGCCCCGCCAAATCACCCAATCTTAATCCCAAAGAATTCTAGGCTATTTGCAAAAGCAAGTGAAACGTAGAAATCAACAGCCATGTATTTTGGTAGCACTGATCATCAAAGAGTGGCTTTTCAACTGGAATGGTACACCTGAAGAAATTCGCGGACTGGGTTCCTTCTCGCCGAACTGTGGCCATTATCAAGGATAGAATGAGGGTTGCTTGGCTTTATCGTGACGCCTCCTGGGAGTGACTGGTGTACTTATAATATGAAATAACAGCCACATTTGCTGCCCACTGACTTTTATGAATTTCCAGAAAACGCATTTTTTTTTAATGTCAACGTAAGTCACACGTGAAATATCTTCGTTGTCTGTCTCCAAGTAGGGTGCATAAAAACAACCACATTGTATACATGGAATTCAGATTTCACATTCACTACTCATTTCTTCTGTTCCAGCAGCTTAAAATTTTCTATTCAAAATTCAACCTCCTCACGAATCGTCACCACACTATTGATCTGATTTGGCAGGGAGTCAACAACAACAACAACAACAGTGGTCTTAGCTCCCCGCATCAAAATTGAGTTTATTGTGTGGTTCCGCTTCCTATGATTCTAAATCCAACCATACAATTACAGTGTAGTAGGAGATCCTTTAAAAGTTTCTTGTTAGACACGATTTCTTCAGGAATGAATTATCCGAATTTACTGTCTCTTTTGACCTCCAACGCCTCGCATAAGATGATTAGGTTTCATTCCCCTCACACTTAGGAACTTCTTTCTCTATACCTACCGTGTGAAGATATTTCTGAGACTTCCCAAGGTCAGTCATTAGTTCGACCACTGGTATGATTTCGCTCCTATTCAAGTCCAGGTTTACGTAACTTATCTTGAAACACAGCTTCAGCATCATTAGCTTTCGGTCTTTGTATATAGTCCATTATCTACGCGCTGCTTCCTGATCCAGCTAAGTAGTCTCGATTTTATCATCACCTCAGAAGTGATTAGGACAGATTCCGATCCAATAAATGGAGTCGTCACATCTGCTCAGCTTGTTCACTGCCATTAATTCCTGAGGGACAAGGGACACACCGCAGGTTTTCGCTGTTGCTTTCCCCATAGCCTCGCAAGCACATCATGGCATTCTGTTACGACCTTTGATCTCATTGCAAGAGTTTATACAGATTTCAGAGCTGTCTGAATAAATGTAGATGCTACAATCCTTGTAGTACCTATGCAAATTCTCCTCCGCACACGCTACGACAGCCGATATTTCCATCTAGAATACCGTGGTCATCTTCCCTAGAGAGGTTGCTGTCTCTAGTCTAGGCTGTATAATGTATACCCCTGCCCCCAGTGCTTTCGTATATTTTTGAATCGTCAATAAATCTGACTAGGTCTCCTGAACGGTGTCACTGTTCGTGCTTCCACTGCCCCCGTTTTGTAATTGTTACATGGATAGGTTTACCGAAGTAGCTGGAAGTTATTTTATGATCGGCCGGCATTTCCCCGACCATTCCTATCTTTACCACACTCAATATATTGGTCTGAGAGTCTGGATATCCAATTCTTCCAATATTTACACTGTGTGCTCCTGCTGCTGCCTCCGCTGTAACCCAAAAGTGTAATGGGGGCACATCCAAAATTGTGTCCATCTCAGCAGTGAGTGTGCTGCTAATTATGCCTGTTACGGCTAAGCAGGCCCCTCTCTGCACCTTGCAAAGCTCCTTAGCAAACTACTTTTTGTTTCACTACAGTATATTCAACCTTACTGTAGCCCCAAAAATTATCAGCTCTCATTACAGTCGCATATATCCAGCACACACTACTGGGGTTTAGACTCCGGAACTCAGTTTTTGCCCTCCCGCTTGAGACCTATATTCATTATGTGAGGGATCCACGATAGTTTCGCATCCTGGGTTAGTACTATATGCTTCACTACCGATCCTACTAGTAGTGTTCCGTCAAGAAGCTTGAGATTCCAGTACGTGTACTGAATATGCTTCCTTGTAAATGGTGCAACAACAGTTTTCTTGGGACTGATCCTTAGATCCTGTTTTTTGCATCAGTTTTGCACAATTATCAGAGCAGATTGTGTTCTGGCGTAACCTGGCGTCAGCACACTAGGCGGCAAAGAAGTTGCGAGACGATCGAGAGGCCAACGACAAACTCTCAATACACGCGCCGCCGACGCCTTTTCATGATTCGTTGATTTCGGCAAATCGTCGCTGTATCTAAGCTATTGCACTGTGGCTAATTGTATATTTAGCTTTCTTAAAAGTCCTCATAAAGTTCATGAAAGTGGAACAGTACACTATAATTTGCATTCCTTAAGCAAGGTTGTAGGACAGGTTCTTATGACTGAGGTGCAGCACTGGCTACGACTGTTGCCTCTCCCTGCGTGCATCTGCATACCTATATTTACCTAGTTAGAATCACAATAAGCTGGCATCGCACTTATGCCTACTTCTCACATCTTCGTACGTACAAGGACTGCCGGCCGGTGTGGCCAAGTGGTTCTATGTGCTTCAGTCAGGAACCGCACGACAGCTACGGTCGCAGGTTCGAATCGTGCCTCGGGCATGGATGTGTGTGATGTCCTTAGGTTAGTTAGGTTTAAGTAGTTCAAAGTTACAGGGGACTGATGACCTCAGAAGTTAAGTCCCATAGTGCTCAGAGCCATTTGAACTTGTTTTTGTACCAAGGACTGCAGCTACTGACATAGTTTTGTATTTGTAAAAATGACAAGCTTAGTAACGAAAGGATTCTACGCAGCAATATCCAGAAGGCAGGAATAATACTAATTTATTAACAATGTTATTATTAGACACAGAGAAGGATGGCAAGAAATCCCATAATTCGCCGGAAATTAATTTGGGCAAACCAAAAAATATATTAAATCATGTTGGTTGGCCAAGGATTCATCTGTGAGAGCGTGACGAATTCTTTATCTGATAACTCTTAAAAGCTTTTTGAGTAAAACAAACGTTATTAAAATTCTACATCTTTATTCTTCATGTTTACACATTTGAAGCCCTCTGCCGCTAGAGCGCTGTGAGCATCATGGCGGTGTGTAACGTAAATACGACGGCGCGTGAGAAAGAGCGTGCTGTAATCGAGTGCCTAAGAGTTTCTAACCGCAGGAAAGTTTGTCCACACACAGAGCACCCTTTTCTTCAGCATAATTCCAGGCCACACACGACAACTGCAATATCCGCAATGACCCAACGCCTTGGGTTCACTGCATCGTTCATCCTCGACATAGTTCCGACTCGCTCCCATCCGATATTCTTCGGTTTCCAAAACTTAAAGGACACCTTCGAGTACTTCATTTTGATAGTGGCGGAATCAAAGAGTTTTCACACAATGAGGGGGAAATAAGTAAGAGGTATCAAAAGCTCTGTTGCGTAATCCTACAAATGAAGTTATGTCGTCTGTGGTCGTTTTTCATGGCGAGACCACCTTGGTATCCTATCATGCTGTGATTTTGCTCAGCACCGAGCCGCATGACAGGAATGTAGGAGTGATAATGAAGATGCAAATCAGATATGATTTTACATTATAGCAACACCTAATGGGGTGTCAATACAATGGATAAGATGGTCAACAAATATTCTGTACAAAGAACCGCAAGAAGATGGCCGTGCGTCTTGAGCCCAAACACTGCCGACATTGTGTGTGTGTGTGTGTGTGTGTGTGTGTGTGTGTGTGTGTGTGTGTGAATTCCTAAGGGACCAAATTGCTGACGTCATCGGTCCCTAGACTTACACACTACTTACACTAACTTATGCTAAGAACAACACACCTATCCATGCCCCAGGGAGAACTCGAACCTCCGGCGGGAGGGGCCGGCGCAATCCGTGACATGGCGCCTCTAACCACGCCCCGACATAGGAGTCTGAATGCTTCTATATTATGAAATACAAAGAAATCAATATCTTCCATCAAGTTCTAGGCATAGGAGCAGACATTTTCTGCTGAATCTTGGCAAGGAGCTAATGAAACCAGAAGTCAAGCGCCCCATAGGACTTACGAAGATGGTAGCAACTGCAGTGAAAAACATTGTTCCAGAACCAGGGGGTATGCGAAGAGAAGATGGAAAACCACCTGCTAAAGTCCAGCTTACAAAGCGAAGCCAGTGTCAGTTGTGTCCAAGAGAGTTCGACAGGAAGTGTAGAGTATAATGAGAGATGTGCAAAAATATGTATATGCATAAAATATTTGAAGACAATCACAAAATCTGTGTGTGTCCCATGGAGTGGCAAATGACGTAGGCAAATGTTTGGAAATTTGATGATGGCTTCTTTTTATTCAGTTGTGTTCCCATTTTTGTTTTGTTTCCTAAGTAGAAGTTTACCTTGTATACAGTTTTCAAAAGTTGTAATTAATGTGTGTGTGTGTGTGTGTGTGTGTGTGTGTGTGTGTGTGTGTGTGTGTGAGAGAGAGAGAGAGAGAGACAGAGAGAGAGAGAGAGAGAGAGAGAGAGAGAGAGATAGGAAAAATATGAAAACTGTATTATATTATGCTTCTTATTCACAGCCACAGCATTGCAGCCTCAATTAATTGTTCAAATGTGTTGTATTAAATAAAGTTCGTCATTTTTTTGCAATAATTTATATTCAAATATCACTATAATTGCATGAAGTCTCATTTGACCTCTCATGACAGTTACTGTTGATCCTGAAACCAGTCCGAAGGTTAATAATGGCTTTATTTTTGATAGCCGACGTTCCCGTTCCGTTCATGACACAGGCCACGGAGACGTGTGGCGGAAGCAGGACTGCGCAGGAACAATGGGTTGTTTACCCGTGCCAGGCTGACCGATACAGAAGAAACCTAATGAGGGGGTGGGGGGGGGATACGCGCCTGCAAGAGGGGAGGTGGGCACCCAGGGAGGGGGCGGGGGATGGAGGGAGGGTAGGCGCCGTGCGCCGGCCGCGATCAATACGGGCGGTAGTGGCGCCGCGCCGCGCAGCGTACAGTGCTGGGCCAATTACTGCGACACTACGGTCTGTACCAGCGAAGTAAATACCAACTGTCTGCAGAAGAGTCGATAAGTCCCCCAATAAAGCCGTTTGCTTTTCAACACTATCGCACGGCACAAGGCACGACTGCACGAGCTACGGATGATCTCCGCGCGTAATGTTCTCGCACTGATTTATGAGGTGCTATACTGTTTACTCCAAGTACAAGCGGCAGCTCAATATGCGTCTGTGCACGTGTTGTACAACATGCCCATCCATATTTAGCTTCTTTGGGAAACTGAAGGAAACAATAATTGCCCAACAAATATTTACGATGGAGCTTTTGAAAAGTTTCATTGAGTTTTCATTTACAGACGATATTGTTGGGTGACAACTGGTTTCTCATTTGAACATGCAATCACGAGCGAAAGCTTTAAGCGTTAATTTGTTATCTCTATTACAAAAATCCTCGTTTAAAATGTACAATGGTTTTTTCTTGATGCCATTTCACTTAGGGACAGTGGTTATCGCTGGAAGAACCAGACCATTAAAACCATTCAAAATAAACCGGTTACCGAAATAACCGATTTTCGGTTTTTTGTTCTTATTATTTATTATAATAAACGTAGAGATCAAACGAAGCTTGCAAAGTTTTGATTTAGTTTCAAGATACATAAACCAAATTATTACATTAAATAGGCAAATTTTCTCGAAAAGTTACACGTGGTTGACCACTACAAAAAATTATCCTATAGATTCTTTTTTTTTTTACTCTGCTCAAAAATTATGCTGTAATCGGGGATCATACTACTATTTAAGCTTTATGAAAAGTCAATGCTAAAAGGTGATTTAAGTTTAAGAACTCTATCTTTTGTGTTAATTTGTCCAATTTCGATGATTAAATGCAGATAAAGGCATGTTATGTAGACACAAGCAGCATAGCTGCTGCTTGTTGTTGTGGTCTTCATTCTTTGATGCAGCTCTCCACTACTCTGTCCTGTCCAAGCTACTTCATTTCCGACTAACTACTGCAACCTACATTCCTCTGCTTAGTGTATTCATCTCATGAGCTCTCTCTACGATTTTTACCCTCAACGCTTCCCTCCAGTACTAAACTGGTGATCCCATTGATGCCTCAGAACGTGTCCTTACAACCGATCTCTTCAATAGTTAGGGTGTGCCACATATTCCTCTTCTCCCCAATACCATTCAGTACCTCCTCATTAGTTATGTGATCTACCCATCTAATCTTCAGCACTCTTCTGTAGCACCACACTTCGAAAGCTTCTATTCTCTTCTTGTCTAAACTATTTATCGTCCACGTTTCACTTCCATACATGGCTACACTCCATACAAACACTTTCAGTAAAGACTTCCAGACACTTAAACCTGTCAACAAATTTCTCTTCTTCAGAAACGCTTTCCTCGTCGTAGCCGGTCTACATTTTATATCCTCTCTACTTCGAACATCCTCAGTTATTTTGCTCCCCAAACAGCAAAACTCATCTACTATTTTCAGTGTCTCATTTCGTAATTTAACTCCCTCTGCATCACCTGATTTAATTCTACTATATTCCATTATCCTCGTTTTGCTTTTGTTGTTAATCTGCTGCATACTATACCTTTTAAAACAAATTGAGCATTATACGCCATGGATACCACACTTCGTAATTTACTGCCACACAAGGGATGGTGGCATTATGTAATACAGCTGATGTCCGAGGAAGACAGTGAGAAACTACCACAAGACAAGATGGGGCAATTCTTGGCACACTGCTTGTACATGCGTAACATCTAATACGCTACGCCAGATGGTAACAGGTGCTCTATTGTCTCGACAATGCCGAATCAATTTTTAAGCCATGTGTTTGTGCTTGTTTTCTGTCAGTACTTTTCACTCAATATTTCAAAGCAATGTTAATTTTACCTATAAAAATTATTCGTTTTTTAAATGGTTAGTTTTTTTTTAATTTTAACATTGCTGCTATTGGTATCTGTCTTTTTTTAAATCCGGTTATTAGTAGAAAATAAAAACTCTTTGTTATAGCTGAGACCACATAAACACCGAAAAATATCTGTTATTCAGAACTAAAATACCAGTGTCAGTTTTAATGGGCCGTTTTTTCCCATGACTGCTTTAATACCCTGTCGACACCCAAAATATCGGCGCCCTGAACTGGCGCTTGCGTTGTTGCAAAGCTGCACATCGAATGATTCTGACATCTACATAAGGTTTGGCATTTTTATAGTTTTAAATAATAACAGTATTTGGAATACATGTAGTCGTTGGGATAAAGGAAGTTGGGGGAATTAAGAAAAAAAAGTCTTTAAAAATAAACCGACGAGAAACAATAATCTGAATTTATGATAAATCCTTGTTATACACATTTTCATGTATCCAAAAATTTGGTTTGCATTCGGAATGTTTGTCCCGGCTTATGTAGATGTCAGAGATAACTTGTAACTGGGCAAATCATAATTCAAGGCAATGATGACAAAACTGTTTGTCATTTCGAAAAGTATAATCGTTTAGAAAAGTCAACTTAACCGACGGGCAGAGATATAGACTACTACTGTGGTCACGGTTATTATCTATGAGGAGGCTTTATACAAATTCCCCACTTAATAAGTACTTTAAAACAAAAAATGGTATTTGTAAAACGATAATATGAAATGGAATCTCTTATTCGTAACGAATAAGCTAGCTTCATAAAATGTAGGTATGAAGTTTGGCATCCATGATGACCTTCTGCCTATGACGGTTAGAAGTCTTTTATACATTAAAATTTTTCCACAAACAGTAAATTTTGGTGCAAAATCGGTGTGCAATGTCAGAAGCCGTTATAAAAACCGTTCTTCTACCATTAGTACGTATCGAGAAAAACGGATATTGAGATGAGAAATAACATATAAATAATGATTTCTAATGAAGGGAATGCTGGATGTTTTGCTTACTACTGTGTGACTCGCTGTGTGTGTGTGTGTGTGTGTGTGTGTGTGTGTGTGACTTTTCTGTTACAGAAAAATGCCAACTCCCTCTAACAGTTACCTGCGATGTTTGGATTTCCACGAAAAATACAGTTGCGTAAGATAGCCTTGTGGCGCAGTACCAACATAAACCGTCGTAAAAGGATATCGACTTATCGAAGTTCAAGATAAAGCGCGAGCGTGGAGTTCATTACTAGCGTCTTGAATTTGCTTGTTTTACTCAATGTTCAACTCACTACGTTCTCGATGTACATTCATCGCTCAAACACGTATGAACAGGCATTCTGAAACCCGTCAAATATTTATTACTTCCTCACAAATCGGAATTTATGCTTTGAAAAGGTGGTACATTGTAGTCTGAAAAATTCCAGATGCTCAACCATCCATTCAAATACGCATACAGTGTAGCAACTATCTAAAATCATGGGTAACTCCCCGCTTTCACGTAATTTAAGAAAAATGTATCAGCAATCGCGCTTCATTAGCAACTACGTCGGTTACGGACGCACTTGATATCATATCCATACCATACCATTATTGCCCCCCCTCCCTCTCTCTCTCTCTCTCTCTCTCTCTCTCTCTCTCTCTCTCTCTCTCTCTCTCTCTCTCAGTAGTGGGGAAGGAAGGCAAACCTCAAGAATTTGTATGTGAACTGCACAAAAACTTTGACTAGATGAATGTATTCGAGATAAAGAAAGTACACGATGGAGACAGAGCGTTTTACGGAATACAGCTAATAAGACATAGTGTCGGATAAAAGACTGGAGTAGACAAATAGATTACCGGAAACACACTAACATATCACAACGCAGTAACTAGAGCACCAGATACGACAAGCACATTTGACAACTACTAACGGAAATTACAACAAATTTCACAGACAGTTTTCGTCTCTCGAAGACCTTTTCATGAATTCCACTGCAATACAGACCGCTAAAGAGTTGTTAACTGCTCAGCCCTTCCCTTCACAACTGGAACCTCATATACAAAAAGGATGCTTCTATGAAGAAGATGCAAGCCGTCACAGCGGCAAATGCAGCAATGAGGCCGTTAGTCTCGGCAAGAAACCCACCCGGACTAGTGGATATTTCTAGAAGCGGTGAGCAATGCCATTACATAACATAAAGGTCCCTAAAACGAGCATACTTGTACAGAGAAGCCTGTGGCGTCAACCGCACGGCATTTCGCAACTACTGAAGCCCTCCGGACAAGGCTGCAGTTCCCAAAGCATCTGATGTAAATGGAACAGCGAAATGTAATGATCACTTACCGATGACGAAAGTTAAGCTATACGAGAATAATTCTTCAACTTTTGAAAATGAACTGGTTCTGTCCACTGTACAGTTCTAACTACGGTAGGTGATAACAGTGTCAGTTTAAAGTATCACAGGAAATTTCTAGACAGATTATTAGAAGTAGTGCAGCTCACTTCGCTACCATTCTCCAGTGTATCGGATCTACGTTATCTGTTGCTGTCTGACTTGGAGTTGAAACGTGAACACTTACGTATGTTTATTTTCCGGTTTTATATTAATTAAGGACACAGATCACTGCCACGAACGAATGCTCTTGATACTTGAGGATTCTTCTTTCCTTGGTCACAGTGTCTCGTTGTCTTAACCGATTCCAGACAGGAAAAAGTTCTGTGGAAATATATGTAGCTGATCGTGTATGGGCAGCTATCGTAGAAACTACGCTTAGTGTCATGAGGATAAGAGAAGAGATTGTCCACTACAACCACATGCTCATTCTGACTTCAAGTCAAGAATATTTGAACAATGAGGAGAGACCACACTGTGTAGAACTGTAACAGATGTATCTGGCGTACTTAATTGTCGCCGGCGAACATCAATATTAATCGTAATAGTAGCTGTTCAAATGTGACTGCACTAGTTTGACCCAGTTAGTAGCTACCGTAAAATAAAAAATGAAGGGATCGCAGGGAATACAATAAAAGGCCGGTGAGCACTTACATGGCTGTAGGCTAAGAAATCCTCAAAATCACAGGATGAGATCAACAGATTCGAGGTATTTCGAAAGACGTATCAACTCATGGGGGGCCCTGCACATGTACCTGTACATGAGAAGCGTCAAGCAAATGTCCTACTTGTTCCTTTGAAAGGGCAGGACACATTTCCTTCCCATCCTCGAAACAATCCGAGTTTGTTCTCCGTCTCTAATGACCTCGATGTCGACGGCACGTTAAACCCCAATCTTTCTTCCCTCTTTGTACAAGAGACATTCAGGAACAAGAATTAGTTAGTGCAGACCAACGTATTTTTTTTTATTCATTCCTACTATGGTCACCACTTATTACACTGTCTGATGAGAGTATCAAATAACAGTAAAAATCTGTTATTAAAAAATTGTGAATTTGGTTTAGTGAATTGACTGAAACAGCGATAAATTGCAAAGTGTATGATGTATGGCACTAAGTAGTGGATTCCGGGAAGAAGCATAAGTAGCAGCGAGTTCTTTGTCGCTTTGGGATTGAAGGGTCGTTGGCTGCTTTTGCAACTTCCTTTTTGTTGCTCCGTAGCAACCCAGTATTTAAAGCACGTTCGTTGTGAGAGCCAAAGGAAAAACTGATAATTGCAATATATGAAGGAGACGAAAAATATAATATGGACACCCTTGAGTAAACAGCACGTTTCCACTGTTCGTTTTCTTTTGTTGTGCCTTGTACTAGAAGATCTCTATGAAAGTTTGTTGATCCGCCAGAAATTTTGTAAAAAGAATGGCGTTGTTATGGTCCACTGTCAGGTCAGACCTTACTGATTTCGAATGAAGACAAATTGTTGGTTTTTGCACTAGCGGTGGATCAATAACAACGGTCACTAAGCCACTTGGATAATTTAAAGCTACCGTATCTAATGTCACGACAGAACACAGTGTACATGGGAAATTACATTAGTACAACAACTAAACCCACTAATAGAGACAACCGGACATTAAAAATGATAGTTTCTTCGAACAAGAAGGGAGTACAAAATTTGGACTATCTATCAATGAAAACCCGAAAAGTTCCCCAACGAGTGTACTTTGGAACCGTCCCTTAAAGCAGGTTGTGTTTCCGTAATTGGACACCAGCGGAGGCATGTTGGGCATTCTGTAACGGTTTGAGCTACCATTCTGCAGTTTTCATCAAGTTGTCTTGCGGCGTTCTTACGTATAATCAGACAAAAAATGTACGTTTATTGTAAATATGCAAACAATAAACGAATGAGCTTTAATATGAAATCGATCTTTTGGTAAGTCAAGTCGTATGAGCAGTTTTACTGGCAACAAAATTGTGTGGCGCACAGACACTGGCCACAATTTGCGAATAAAACAGGCGGAAGGCAGGTTAAAAGCTGTTTTAGAGTACAGAATTGTTTTACGACCTCCCACCACGTCACCATAGAAAGAACTCTGGAACCTTCCCAGAGAATTCAGAATACTTAGATTATTGGATTACACAGCGTGACTTGCTGTAGTTCTTGAGGACGCTAAAAAGAGCAACAATACGACACTTGCAAAAAAGATCAGTAACACTGGCTGAGAAAGAGAGTTTTGCGTACAGTACCCTTCAGCATTAAGACACTTGGAAAAGAAGCTCTAAAATGAAACGTTTTGCTATCACTACACAGTCCAGCATAAGAGTATAAATACAGACCAGGAGTGCCCAGTTTTGTCTCTGATGGAACACTTTCAGAAGCCTGGTACTTTGAGAAACAATTTGTTTTATTTTGAAGGTTAATAAAATTTTTAAAAATGAGAAAACTTGTTTCACGAAGTGGGTATTTCAATTTTTGATCATAACTAATGACACAGATATAAAAAAAAATTCTTAAAAAATAATTATTATCGTCAAAAGTCGAAACACCGCCATGTTATTTACCGCGGAGCACTTCATTCGCTTCCCGCGGAACACCAGTGCAGACTACCGCTGCCTGTGAAGAGTTTCTTCGTCTAAGACGATGTAACTTCAAGAGATCTGGATCTTTGCGGTATTGTATTACAGCTACAAAGTTCCTGACCTATGAGGAGACGGCAGGATGTCTTGAACTTGCACATAGGGTCACAACCGTTACTATGCCAGTTGTTGGCAGATCTAACAAAGCTAACAACAACTTACACATCCTCATGGCTCATTTTCGGGATATTTTAGTTGTGATACGAGCTGAGCGGCGAACTACTCTGCAACCGCCGGAGGGAATGCAGAGAGCCGAAGCCGCGAGAAGAAAATCTGACCAGTTAGGAAAGTAGCACAGTGTGCGCATTGCCCGTACTGACCGCTGAGAACCGGTCTCGCGCGCGTCTCCGAACAAGCAACGAAAAGTAGGCGTTGCAGATTTACGCACACAACAACGAAGCTGCGTTTCCAAATCAATCCAAACATAGAAAAGCTACCACCAATTACAAGGCTTGTTTAGATTCAGTTATGCTTTACTAGGTGTGGTCGCATTTTGAGGTTGATGCTATAGCCTACCTGCGATCTGAGTAAAGAGCGAGTTAAATGGAGTCCACAGTATAAAGGGGCATATGAACTAATTTTTTTCTCCCAACCAGACACCTTTCAACAACATCACTTTTCGAAACTCGGATTTGAGAAGGATGTAGAAGGAAATCTACGATGTTCTCTTTAAGGGCACTTAGAACGCCGTAAAAAACACATTTTCAGTTTTAAGCCTATACGTACTGGGCAAATCTATGGTAGGCAATTAAAACCTCATAATTTCATTTGTCTGTGAAAACTCTTAATTTCAGTAACCAGTAACCAAAAAGAGATTTGAAAGTGCATGGATTTCTCTAATGCGCCAATAGTTGGAATCTACTATGCAGTTGCACATGTGGCTCCCTTCTGTACGACTTTACTTTTTAAGAAACCTTTTGTGCTTCACCAGCAAAATTTAGCAAAATGGAGTTACGAGGTTTTCACTGCCTACCACAAAAAAGGTAATTAGAAAGTGAAAGACATTTGCCTTCCCTCTAAATGAGCAGAACTAGTAGAATTTACTAGCAATCGATTCCAAGCTGCCCGTGCAAATGCGTTCTGTTTGGCATGTCAAACTTTCGTTAGGCTAATCATAGTATATTTCCTTAGCGTGGCTCGTATTCGACGCAGGGGAAGGAAATATGAAAACCTACCGGCATGAAGGAGTGCTGTAAAGTCGAGGAACCACCAACGATCAGTAAACTTATGACCGCACTTAAGTTGTGCCACTGCAGAAGGGGTGCCAAAATCAGCAGATCCTCTAGCAGCAGTAGGGGAAAAAGGTAGCGGAACAAGTAAAAACAATATTAAAAAGAGAACTCAAACATTTGCACGTGCCACAAGTTTCCAGTATTACCACCCATGGGAAATTATAAACACGGCTGTAAAGGAGCCTTCGCGAGACAACCAGGATTCGGTAAAGAGAAAAAACAAAAATCAAAAATTAATAGTAAACTCAATGAACAGTAATTAATGAGGTTTCTGCAATTGGAGTTCCCCGTTTACAGACTATTAACAAACGCAGCAATTCATCAGACTAAAGAAGCACTAGAACAAAAAGTAAACAAAATTACATAAATTACATAAAGAACAAATCTTCCCAATACGAAGTAAATTGTAAGCCGTAATAAACATTTCCTCGCCGTCAACTAAGGCTACAAACTGGAAGTGTACCCTTCCGAAAAAAGGAAAAATTGACTTTTTCTCTTCCTTGGCGTCTGCAGTTTCGAGCTCTGGGGTCAACTTGATTTACTTTTCACACTTCAGAGTTTTTCACGGTATTACAGCCCACACTTGAGTGCTGCAACACCCCTTCTCTGCCTAAAGTTTTACCACCACCGCCACCGCCGTCTTCTTAGATTATGTCACTGTTATGCATATTGATGGCAATACCTTTAAAGTCGTGATACAACCAAATGCTCATGGATTGTCACATCACATTAGCCAATGTTAGTGGATCGATGAGGACACTTCTCGCACTCGACTTCGTTGCAATTTCTATGCCCATCGACGCACAGTAATCCACACAATGAATTCATTTCTAAGGAAAATCATCCCCTCAGTCTGCTGCAAAACTGTGCAACTAAGAACTTTATATACCGAATTTTCCTCTACGTAAGCTGTCTTTCAACTGACGCCCAGACCTCTAAACTAGTGTCGCTAGTGTAAATTTCGTTTCCAGCAAGTCCAATTAAGTAATCTCATTGGGCGTGGTGTCATAATCTGTTTATCCCTTTAGTTCGTCTAGAATATCTTTTCTAACAGTTCAACTATTACTCGAGTAATTTGAAATCTCTTCACAATACTCATTGAAAGCTAATAAAGATGTTGCTCCGTGTGATTGTTGGTTGGTTGGTTGGTTGGTTGGTTGGTTGGGGAAGGAGACCAGACAGCGTGGTCATCGGTCTCATCGGATTAGGGAAGGATGGGGAAGGAAGTCGGCCGTACCCTTTCAGAGGAACCATCCCGGCATTTGCCTGGAGTGATTTAGGGAAATCAAGGAAAACCTAAATCAGGATGGCCGGACGCGGGATTGAACCGTCGTCCTCCCGAATGCGAGTCCAGTATCTAACCACTGCGCCACCTCGCTCGGTCGTGTGATTGTAAAGATAAATCTTCAGCCCAAGTGTTACTTTCAACATTGAATTGGTTTATTCAAAACTTGATATTTTTCACATCAGCAAATCATTACCATATCCAGAAAATATCCTTGAAGATTGAAACCTACACAATTGGCAAGATGAATCCTACTGAGCCAGTGACATGTATATTCTCCATACCACTTACGTTGTTAACAACCGATGAGTGACCATGTGGAATGCTTTACACTTACTAGTGTTTCTAAAAACTGCAACACAATGAAGATCTAACCAAACACTTTAAAATTTGTATGTTATGATGACAAAGTCAGACGCAAATAACGAGTCCTGGCCGTCACAGCCACAATGTTGATAAATCCACTGTCAAGCTGGATCATCACTGTTTCATTGTTTGCGTTTAAGACCATTAAGCTAGACAACGCAACTTATCTAAATTACTGATAAGACATACATCGACAGTGATAAAAATTCAATAGACATTTCATGACAATAAATTTGTATTCTGAAGGAGTGAATGTAGCTACCTGTAACGAAATTCTATTCTTTCATTTAGTTAAAACTGGAAAAATTAATAACAACACGGCTGGATGCAAAGAGGGTTATGGAGACGGTCAAGTATAAAACGGAATAATCTTAGGAGAAAAAAAAGCGAAATTACGCTGGCACCAAAAAATGTACGTTGCTTAGAAAAATGAAGTTGTAGCAAAGGGCAAAACCGTGAATATTACGCAAGTGAATGGCAGGGACCCAGCTGATCTCCTCGTTGCTAACTAGTATCAGGATCATCCAATGAACAGAATGAAAAGTGTGACAACGGGAGTTAAACAGGCAAGAGAAATATTATTAATTCCACGATTGTCCACAAAGTACTCTACACAAAATTACCACCAGATCGAATTGCTAGGGTACCTGGCATAAAATGTGGTTTAAAGTTTAAAAAAATACGGTCAAGGATAATGACAAAGAGTTAAGACATAACGTAATCAAATTCTTTCGCGAAAACTCGAGAAAGAGAGAGGCAGTGATTGTATTTTGCTTTTCCGACAGACGTCGAGCAAAGAAAGTGAGGTAGACCACAGGAGACTGTTTCAATAATAAAGGAAACCTGCTCACACAGTTTCTCAGATAAATGGAAGTTTCTAATGTTTGTATCTAATATGCAGTATCGAACATGACATTACAGTTGAAAGGTGTTCAAACGAAGTAAATTAACGAAGAAATCTTAAGCATTAGAAATTATGAAACCAAACCACGAGATATAACAGGTAGGTTAATTTCATAGGACGTATCAATGAGGCATTAAAAATGTAGTGGCATACTGTTGCTGATTTTTCTTGTGGTGGCTGTACAGAAGGGAAAAGACAGCTGCAGTACATATGGGGTCAAAGGTGGATCGTCAATAATGTGTGACATCAATGGGTGTGGTCGGCCAAAGTGGTTACAAACTGAAGGCACACACTACAGTGTGCACCGTCTCCTCTTCTCGTGAAAGACTGCGTACGCTGTAGTGTGTGCCTTCAGTTTGTAACCACTTTGGCCGACCACACCCATTGATGTCACACATTATTGACGATACACCTTTGACCCCATATGTACTGCAGCAGTCTTTTCCCTTCTGTTTCGTCGGCAGCAGCAGGCCTCCATCGCTAGATAAGCAAATAATATGATGAATAGCCTAAATCCTGAATACATGTTTTAGAATTCAGTATCAATGAAATGTGGGCTTTGATCGAAACTGCCACCCTACTGCCATGCATTTGTTATTTGTGGCCACTTCTACGAAATAATTATATATCAGTGGCGCTCTCAATCTGGAACTCTACCATTTTATGTGGATCATTATGTGTAGGAAATTCCGTTATCAGTCTTCCTTGGTTCAGAAATTTTCGCAAACAAGAGAATACTTTGTTCTCGTCAACATTACGTGGAGCATACTAACCTGAAAATCAAACCTCCTAACAAAAGAACGCACTACAAATGGTCTTTAGGGTTGGGGCTACGCTCCCTCTCTTGGTGCATCCCTCTTGGCGAATCCCTCTAAGACTTGTCATTCACTCTCACACAAGCCACGAAGGAGTTGTGCAGGGCTTTTGTTACAGGGGCTGGCTTGCTGGACCAGTTGAACAAGAAAAGCTCAGCGGTTCATTGTAATGATCACAGACTTGTTTTCGTTAAATACCCCTGAATCTCCATAACGGTCATTTTCTAAGAGCTGACTATGATTTCAGTCGAGGGACTGCGGTGGAAAGAAGCGGACACACAGGAACGCACATATTATATCTGCACTTTAGTACGTGAAAATCTTGCCCTGGATAAAAAAAAGCGACACGTAAGTTGCTTCTAGAGTCTACGATTCAAGTACAACGGGAAGTCAGTCCGTGTCCTGTTCCACTCACCTGAGATATGTAAATTACAGTAGAAACAAAGAAACAGGTAGTAGTCAATGGCAATAACGTTATAGCTCACCAGAACGGTCTTAGAACCATGAACTAAACTCCGCCCGAACCGGCCATGGATGCCCAATGGTACCGACGCCGGACGTCGTGTCATCCTCACCCCACAGGCATCACTTGAACCAGAGATAGAGGGGCATGTGGTCAGCACACCATTCACCCGGATATATGTCAACTACGACACTGAAGCCGCTATTTCTTGATCTAGTAGCTCCTCGGTTTGCCTAACAATGCTGAGTGAACCCCGCTTGCCAATAGCTTCAAATGGCTCTAAGCACTATGGAACTTAACATCTGAGATCTTCAGTCCCCTAGACTTAGAACTACTTAAACCTAACTAACCTAAGTACATGCCCGAGGCAGGATTCGAACCTGCGACCGTAGCAGCAGCGAGGTTCCGAACTGAAGCGCCTAGAACCGCTCGGGCACAAAAACTGGCTGCCAATAGCGCTCGGCAGACCGGATGGTCAACCATCCAAGTGCCAGCCCTGCTAGCCCGACACCGCATAACATCGGTGATCTGACAGGAGCCAGTGTTACCATTGTGGCAAGGCCGTTGGCCTTACCAACATGAGGAAGGAGTAAAGTAGTGTGCACCATTCATAGTGAGGTGACGTATTTTTTAGTAGTTCGGCAAAAGCAGCTTCTTGTACCTCATCATACTATCCATCCAATTTGATTGCAGTTTACAAAATCTTCGAGGAAGAAAGGAATGTATGTTTGTCTAGAGTTTAATGTATCCGTGGCGTCTGGGTCGGTAGACAAGGAACACTACATTGTAAAGGGAAAGGAAGAGGGGAGAAAGTCGCCTAAGTGTATAATTAGCCACACGCAGAATGTAGGGAAACTTTTGATTCACTACTTCATGATGGTAGGATGGGTATTGGAACGCATTTCCTCAATAATGTGAGTACGGTGCCATCTAGTACAATGGAAGAGCAGTGAGAATGAAATTGCTTTTATTAAAGTAACTGCAGTCGCGCCACGGGAGTTCCCCTGTCCGTGGGGCGAGGGGCACGAAAAAGAGGAACGCCCAGTGCGCAACTAAAGTAGCGAGGTCCTAGCGACAAGCATAAGCCGTGTCACTGTAAGACTGGTAAGGGGGCTATGTTGGCAGTTCGGGTCGTAGCGTCGACGTCCGCTGACGTTCCTACAAGTTACTGCACCTCCGCATGGCGAGAGTACAGCACGGGGGCGTGTTGAAAAATAATGCCTCCGAATTTCTTATGGGAAATCTCTTTAAGCTTTTCAAATCAAATAAATTTAATTAACATGCCGCATTTTTATTCTTCTTGTCTACATATTTATTACTCAACAGTAACTCTGACCACAATCACAACGAGAGACTAGTCTGTTGATACAGTCACTAGAATACTTGACTTTGTTGACAGAGCCACACCCTCCTCATTGCCTGCACCACTACATCACTATCAAAGCAGAGTCCTTGAAGGTGTTCTGTAAGTTTTGGAAACAGATGACAATCGGATGGGAGCAAGTCAGAACCGTATGGAGGGTGGTCGATACTGGAAACCCAAAGAGTTGCACTGCTGCAATGTCGCAGCTCTCTTGTGTGGTCTGGTATTGTCATGCTGAAGGAGATGGGTGTTCCATGTGTGGACGAATTTTTCTGAGATTATAAACTATATAATTGCACGCCATAGTTGCACCGCCATAGTTAATTTACACACTGCCATGTTACACGCAACAACTCAAATCCCTCTAGTAGCAGAGGGTTGCAACTTGCATTGTTGTTGTTGTTGTTGTCTTCAGTCCTGAGACTGGTTTGATGCAGCTCTCCATGCTACTCTATCCTGTGCAAGCTGCTTCATCTCCCAGTACCTACTGCAACCTACATCCTTCTGAATCTGCTTAGTGTACTCATCTCTCGGTCTCCCTCTACGATTTTTACCCTCCACACTGCCCTCCAATGCTAAATTTGTGATCCCTTGATGCCTCAAAACATGTCCTACCAACCGATCCCTTCTTCTAGTCAAGTTGTGCCACAAACTTCTCTTCTCTCCAATCCTATTCAATACCTCCTCATTAGTTACGTGATCTATCCACCTTATCTTCAGTATTCTTCTGTAGCACCACATTTCGAAAGCTTCTATTCTCTTCTTGTCCAAACTAGTTATCGTCCATGTTTCACTTCCATACATGGCTACACTCCAAACAAATACTTTCAGAAACGACTTCCTGATACATAAATCTATATTCGATGTTAACAAATTTCTGTTCTTCAGAAACGCTTTCCTTGCCATTGCCAGTCTACATTTTATATCCTCTCTACTTCGACCATCATCAGTTATTTCACTTCCTAAATAGCAAAACTCCTTTACTACTTTAAGTGTCTCATTTCCTAATCTAATTTCCTCAGCATCACCCGATTTAATTTGACTACATTCCATTATCCTCGTTTTGCTTTTGTTAATGTTCATCTTATATCCTCCTTTCAAGACACTGTCCATTCCGTTCAACTGCTCTTCCAAGTCCTTTGCCGTCTCTGACAGAATTACAATGTCATCGGCGAACCTCAAAGTTTTTACTTCGTCTCCATGAATTTTAATACCTACTCCAAATTTTTCTTTTGTTTCCTTTACTGCTTGCTCAATATACAGATTGAATAACATCGGGGAGAGGCTACAACCCTGTCTCACTCCTTTCCCAACCACTGCTTCCCTTTCATGCCCCTCGACTCTTATTACTGCCATCTGGTTTCTGTACAAATTATAAATAGCCTTTCGCTCCCTGTATTTTACCCCTGCCACCTTTAGAATTTGAAAAAGAGTATTCCAGTCAACATTGTCAAAAGCTTTCTCTAAGTCTACAAATGCTAGAAACGTAGGTTTGCCTTTTCTTAATCTTTCTTCTAAGATAAGTCTAAGGTCAGTATTGCCTCACGTGTTCCAACATTTCGACGGAATCCAAACTGATCCTCCCCGAGGTCTGCATCTACCAGTTTTTCCATTCGTCTGTAAAGAATTCGCGTTAGTATTTTGCAGCCGTGGCTTATTAAACTGATAGTTCGGTAATTTTCACATCTGTCAGCACCTGCTTTCTTTGGGATTGGAATTATTATATTCTTCTTGAAGTCTGAGGGTATTTCGCCTGTCTCATACATCTTGCTCACCAGCTGGTAGAGTTTTGTCATGACTGGCTCTCCTAAGGCCGTCAGTAGTTCTAATGGAATGTTGTCTACTCCAGGGGCCTTGTTTCGACTCAGATCTTTCAGTGCTCTGTCAAACTCTTCACGCAGTATCGTATCTCCCATTTCATCTTCATCTACATCCTCTTCTATTTCCATAATATTGTCCTCAAGTACATCGCCCTTGTATAAACCTTCTATATACTCCCTCCACCTTTCTGCCTTCCCTTCTTTGCTTAGAACTGGGCTGTCATCTGAGCTCTTGATATTCATACACGTGGTTCTCTTCTCTCCAAAGGTCTCTTTAATTTTCCTGTAGGCAGTATCTATCTTACCCCTAGTGAGATAAGCTTCTACATCCTTACATTTGTCCTCTAGCCATCCCTGTTTAGCCATTTTGCACTTCCTGTCGATCTCATTTTTGAGACGTTTGTATTCCTTTTTGCCTGCTTCATTTACTGCATTTTTATATTTTCTCCTTTCATCAATTAAATTCAATATTTCTTCTGTTACCCAAGGATTTCTAGCAGCCCTCGTCTTTGTACCTACTTTATCCTCTGCTGCCTTCACTACTACATCCCTCAGAGCTACCCATTCTTCTTCTACTGTATTTCTTTCCCCTATTCCTGTCAATTGTTCCCTTATGCTCTCTCTGAAACTCTGTACAACCTCTGGTTCTTTCAGTTTATCCAGGTCCCATCTCCTTAATTTCCCACATTTTTGCAGTTTCTTCAGTTTTAATCTACAGGTCATAACCAATAGATTGTGGTCAGAGTCCACATCTGCCCCTGGAAATGTCTTACAACTTAAAACCTGGTTCCTAAATCTCTGTCTTACCATTATATAATCTATCTGATACCTTTTAGTATCTCCAAGGTTCTTCCATGTATACAACCTTCTTTTATGATTCTTAAACCAAGTGTTAGCTATGATTAAGTTGTGCTCCGTGCAGAATTGTACCAGGTGGCTTCCTCTTTCATATCTTACCCCCAATCCATATTCACCTACTACGTTTCCTTCTCTCCCTTTTCCTACTGTCGAATTCCAGTCACCCATGACTATTAAATTTTCGTCACCCTTCAGTATCTGAATAATTTCTTTTATTTCACCATACATTTCTTCAATTTCTTCGTTATCTGCAGAGCTAGTTGGCATATAAACTTGTACTACTGTAGTAGGTGTGGGCTTCGTATCTATCTTGGCCACAATAATGCGTTCACTATGCTGTTTGTAGTCGCTTACCCGCACTCCTATTTTTTTTTATTCATTATTAAACCTACTCCTGCATTACCCCTATTTGTTTTTGTATTTATAACCCTGTATTCACCTGACCAAAAGTCTTGTTCCTCCTGCCACCGAACTTCACTAATTCCCACTATATCTAACTTTAACCTATCCATTTCCCTTTTTAAATTTTCTAACCTACCTGCCCGATTAAGGGATCTGACATTCCACGCTCCGATCCGTAGAACGCCAGTTTTCTTTCTCCTGATAACGACATCCTCCTGAGTAGTCCCCGCCCAGAGATCCGAATGGGGGACTATTTTACCTCCGGAATATTTTACCCAAGAGGATGCCATCATCATTTAATCATACAGTAAAGCTGCATGTCCTCGGGAAAAATTACGGCTGTAGTTTCCCCTTGCTTTCAGCCGTTCGCAGTACCAGCGCATTAGCGAATCCGAAATGTCGACAGAGTACTATGCTTGTCATTTAATACCTCAATCGCTATTGAGAATGGAATATTAAATTGGGAGACATTACTTTTCAGTACGCCTTCGTGGGTAGGGAGATGTCTGTGAACTGTACGTTCCGCTCTGAGCGGGACCGTTTTTGTGACAGATTATTGTTTCCAACAAACTACAGGCTAAAATACTGCCCAGAAACAAAAGCGTCATAGACTAATTGTAATTATACTTATACGAGGTCCAGCACGGATTTTTTTCTTCTTTGGTGTTAGGTAATATGGCCGAGCGATTGGCCTCAGAGAAAGGGGAGTGGCCTTTATTTGTCCGTTAACATCGCAAGTTTAGATGTCGCGAAGTCGTGGAACGTGAGGCGTTCGCTCTCTGGAGATTTTTCGTACAACAACGAAACTGTGATGCAGACACAAAGTGACTTTTGAACCCATTTTAACATTCTGGTCTGCCGTCTGTACCCGAATGCTACACCACTCTGATATGGGTTGAATGCTTCAACAGAACTGGCTCCGTAATGGAAAAAAAAGCCACCCCGCCTGTAAGACCGAAAACAACGAGCGAGTTAGGGCGCCTGTAATACAGAGCACTAAGCTGTCGGGTAGCTTCGTACTGTGAATTAAGGCGTTAAAGAATCGAATGTGCTGAGATTGTGCAAAAAGATCATTATCAACAATACAAAATTCAAATATGTCAGCGCAATTTAATGAAGGTATTATGAACAGCGTCATGTTTGTTGTGAAACCATGGTCAATAATGAAAACATTTTTTCGTAAGTGATGAATTCCATTTCATTTAAATTGGTTCGCTAACAAATGAAAAAATAGATAATGGTGTAATGAAAATCCTCAGATGTTATGGCTGGTTCAAATAGCTCTGAGCACGGTGGGACTTAACTTCTGAGGTCATCAGTCCCCTTAGCACTTAGAACTACTTTAACCTAAGGACATCACACACATCCATGCCCGAAGCAGGATTCGAACCTGCTACCGTAGCATTCAGATGTTACATGAATGCACTCAACACAGCCCAAAAGTAACATAATGGTGTGCATTTGGGGGGAGGGACATAACTGCCCCCTTTTTTCGGATTCACCAATACTGTGATTGTTAATCCAGAACGTTATATTACAATGGTTCAAACCATCTTTTTCTCAGAAGTTCGACATCGCAAAAAATGAAATACGTGTTTGCCACGTTTAGCCCGATATTTTTCTGGAGAGTTCGGACGTCTGGAGCAAGCCTTGCCATGAGCGTAGAAGATCTCCGACCCGGCCGGAACTCGAAACTCAGGCTCCGTGATCGACCAAATGGACAATGAGGCGAATGTGGTTTCAGCAAGCTCGTAATTTAGTGGATGTCATATGGAATCTCTATCCAGGCCATGTTATCTCCAGAGCTGGCAACCTTCACTGGCATCCTCGCTTCCGTGATCTAAGCTTCTTTCTCTGCGTAGATCTGAAGTCCAGACTATGTGTAAACGTGTCACACTGTCTTGAAGATCTGACGACTCCAGTCCATGACGAAATAGTTCGTATTCCAAATCAGATGTTAATTCATTCTCTTAACAGCTTTCGAGACCGACTACAATCATGCATAAACACAAATGACAAACATCTAAGCGATGTTATCCTCAAATTATAAATAAAACGATGAAGCTCCTAACGTACACTACGAATTGTCATAAATAAAAATATTTTAAAGCAAAACTGACTAATTTGAAAACCATGCGATTCCCGTGACGGACCCTGTACCGCGCAACTATTCTGGAACACTGTCTCTTTCTAGTGTTTCAGATCACTTCTGTACTGGTACTGCGAAATCCTTTCATTACTTTAACGAAGGAAACTGTGTATCGTATGCATTACGCTGCGTGGTATTTTATATGCTACTGGCGAAATGTCGAAGAGTAACATTTCTGACTTTTAACGAGAGATGATCGTTGCAGCTCGACTACTTGTCCGATCCAACGATTGGAAAAACTTGCCAACAGCTGTCGACCAAGGCGGCGGAGCTTTATCTTGTGGAAAAATGATGTTGGGTTGTAAGTCTTGTATCTGAGGGTACACAAACTGCTCTAATCATATTCATGCGGACGACGGTAATTCTTTTGCACAATAATCGGGGATTTTGTTTCTGCAAACCACACTGCTGCTTGCGCGCGCTGCTGTGGAGTCGCCATTTTCACTGCATGCGACCATCATGCTGCTCTCTGGCGACAATAGTTGGCACTTCTGACGCGGGAATATAAACTCTTTGACATGCTCTGCAACGTGGTGCATTTTTCATTGTCGTGTCTACTGTGGTTTTTCTGTCCTGGGTCCTTGAAATCAGGGAGGTTTGAGTGGGACACCCTGCTTATCTCACCACAACTGAAGGGAAATATCTCAGAAGTATCTCGACGGCTACTGCGAAACAAGTTCAGTCAGAAATCAGTCAGCGTCTGGGAGAATGATTCTGCATTCGCACTCCGAAATGATCTATACATGGTGGCAATCTTGAAAACCGTGAGCAGCGTCAAGATTGTGCTAACTCGATGCAAATGGAACAGCAGTTATATAACAGGAGCCTACGATAAAATTAAGATATGCACCAAGTTATCTCCTACTTTACTTTCAACAACTTGTAGGCTTCACGCACCTTGACTGCTGGATGGCAGAAGCAGCTTACTCCTGGAGCAGGCAGCTTCCTACATTACATATTGAGGTCATGCTATCCTGGTTTGGCGTACAGTTTGATATTAGCCCACAAATTCTATTGGTATACTTCAACGGTGAATTACGGCCAAGCACTACGTACACACTTAGCGGTGTCGTGCGTCCAGTGGTAGTGAGTTCCGCTAACGTTTCAAATATACATAAAGGAGGTTACGGCCTATTCTACCGATGCTACCTTTTCATCAAAAAATAAACTATTTATCCGACGAAAACGAACCATTTAGCGCAGAATTATAGTGACAGCACAGAAGTGCATTCAATGCAATCTGACAACCAGCTGAAACGATTCCTGTCATTACAGATTCGTACAGGTTACAGTCAACGCTTGGCGCTGTCATTCAACAAGCACATTAACCAAATTTTCAGGCAACTACATCACATCTTTTAACACAAACCCACCACATCTTAAGCGAAAGGCAGTACTTCTTCCCACAATATCAAACTGATTAGGCCAGGCATCATCTCGTTCTTCTCAACAAAAAAAAATCCAAAGGTGGAGGTAGCCACTCACATTATGGGCTGACATTACATAAACTTACAGATACAGCAGACAAATATAATATCAGAGAGACATGAAATCCTCCACAGTTCTAATACATGTAAAGCACTGTCATGCTAAACTGGCACAACGCATAGCGCACTTTCGAGTACGGTCAACGTTGTTTGCCAAGACCACGACGCTTCACCTCCTTAATGTGCGCGGGTGTGCTCAGATTAACGAACTATGAACCTCAAAACCCTTCCCTTGCCTTCACATTCAACTCCTGCATTGTAGGTTTCCGGAAAACAAAAACAAGTACAGATTCCCCAGGCATGGGAGTGACAATTGAGTATTTGGCAACAGCTCGAATAGGGCTACAATATAGACCCAGATTCTTTCTCAAACATCTAACTGCTTCGTTACTGGCGCACGCTCATTTACTGCTGCCGTAAACCAGACGTCAAAGCAAATACATGAAAACTATTCATCTTCTGTTGGTTCCTATCATGCAGCGTCTGCAAAATTTTTCTTCCGCTATGTGTGATATCGCATTACTGTTACAAAACACGCCGTATAAACTGAAAGCAAACTGTAAAAACCGTAGGACGAGAGGAAAAGAACAAAGTAGTAAACTTATCTCAAGCGATGCAGCATTCCGAAAGTAGGGGCTCCCTAATTCTAACAATAAACAATACACCATAACTGCATGCCAACTGTTTTTTTTATCTTCTGTGGAGTGACTCATGTTTCGAGAACTACTCTCAACTTTTGAACCTGCTGCCAAACGCACGCACGCAAGCGTCCGAGGTCCACATGTGACTATACCCGCACCAGTGTTTTTCCCAGGTGCGGGAGATAAAAGGAGCTCACAAACGACGAAGTCTCACACAATGCGAGACTCTGTCGCGTGTTTGGCGAGACATTCACGACAGGGTGGTAACTGTCTACGGTATGCACAAGCATGCGGGTGTTCGCTTACGCTTCCAGAGGCCAGCAACCACAGAGGCTCCTAGAAATTCTCCAATGGGGAATCAAGAGACTGACAACTTGATGTTCAAAAATATGCTGGCGCAAACGGAAGGAGTACTGAGGCGACATAAAACGCTAATCCTGACGGTTGAATAAATCATAAAGACAGAGTAAAAGTTGATGGTAAGACTCTGCCATTGCCTTGTAAAATATTTCCGATACCAGTCAGCCACCGCCGTACCCCCCTCCCCCCTTGCGCGCACACACACACACACACACACACACACACACACACACACACACACACGTGCCAGCGATTAAGTGATTAGATGGCAAAGTAAGTAATCCTCAGCGCTGGAGAGTCTGAGCCCGGATTCTCAAAATGCGTATCCAGTGATTAACTAAACACAATAAATCCATTGTTGTTGTTGTGGTCTTCAGTCCTGAGACTGGTTTGATGCAGCTCTCCATGCTAATCTATCCTGTGCAAGCTTCTTCATCTCCCAGTACCTACTGCAACCTACATCCTTCTGAATCTGCTTACTGTATTCATCTCTTGGTCTCCCTCTACGATTTTTACCCTCCATGCTGCCCTCCAATGCTAAATTTGTGATCCCTTGATGCCTCAGAACATGTCCTATCAACCGATCCCTTCTTCTAGTCAAGTTGCGCCACAAGCTCCTCTTCTCCCCAGTCCGATTCAATACTTCCTCGTTAGTTATGTGATCTACCCATCTAATCTTCAGCATTCTTCTGTAGCACCACATTTCCAAAGCTTCTATTCTCTTCTTGTCCAAACTATTTATCGTCCATGATTCACTTCCATACATGGCTACACTCCATACAAATACTTTCAGAAATGACTTCCTGACACTTAAATCTATTAACAAATTTCTCTTCTTCAGAAACGTTTTCCTTGCCATTGCCAGTCTACATTTTATATCCTCTCTACTTCGACCATCATCAGTTATTTTACTCCCAAAATAGCAAAACTCCTTTACTACTTTAAGTGTCTCATTTCCTAATCTAATTCCCTCAGCATCAGCCGACTTAATTCGACTACATTCCATTATCCCCGTTTTGCTTTTGTTGATGTTCATCTTATATCCTCCTTTCAAGACACTATCCATTCCGTTTAACTGCTCTTCCAATTCCTTTGCTGTCTCTGACAGAATTACGATGTCATCGGCGAACCTCAAAGTTTTTATTTCTTCTCCATGGATTTTAATACCTACTCCGAATTTTTCTTTTGTTTCCTTCACTGCTTGCTCAATATACAGATTGAATTAATAAACAGAAAAATTGAAGGGCTATGGTCGAAAACCAACTGCGGAGTGTTGGTTCAACCGAGGGGCCAGCAGTTTGAAACTGATCTCACCTTCTTCGTTTGGAAATGAAAGATCTCACAAGTGGTGTCTCTATGAGTTGGCCAAATGACGCAAAAGTGCAATCGTGAACACTGACGTCATAGCAACACAGAGCACAGCCTTGGAAAAAGTGGGACAGGTGCGCAAGCAGCCACCATCTGGCAGCCATTTCAGGGTCGCCCGGACGAATTACAGCCAAGTTTCGTACTCAGAAATAGACACTGGTTTTAAGTCAAAGCACCTCAGTTCAATAAATAACAGTATCGAGCTAGATACAGGAACAATGCTGTCGTCAACATTCAGCTCACTTCTGCACACCAGGCAGTCTCCATCCACACCTGCACTCAACATCACCGCACAACGCGTAGCGGAGAGCACATGGCGTGCAATATTGTTTTAACCCCTTCCTACTACAATACTCAAGGGTGAGCATGAAACGTAACTATCGCTACTCCTCTGTGTACCATCAAACTTTATCTAGCTACTGTATATCCATATGAAACTACGAGAGATTTACAGCGTTTGGACACAAATATGGAAATAACTCGAGGAAGGCATGCTTAGACATAAACTCAGTTGCTGGTCAAGCCTGCGGATTGCGCTGTTATATTTTACCACGAACTGCACCTCTTCAAAAATGTGTGTGAAATCTTATGGGACTTAACTGCTAAGGTCATCACTCCCTAAGCTTATACACTACTTCACCTAAATTGTCCTAAGGACAAACACGCACACCCATGCTCGAACCTCCGCCGGGACCAGCCGCACAGTCCAGGTCTGCAGCGACCTAGACTGCTCGGCTAATCCCGCGCGGCAGAAACTGCACCTGTAAAATGTCCTCAATACGACGCAAAGCTTAGGTCGTGGTAAGAAAAGTGTTTTGTATAGTTGTAAGTGCATTGTCGGCGCTAATGAATTCCTAGATCGTGGATGAACTGATGGTGCTCATTTGGTGGGTGCTTACGTAACCAAGGGGGCCGAAGTTCTGTTGTTTCATGAGGTACCGTATACGAGATTCATACCGGATACAGAGAAAGCAGAAGAATAACCGCTAAGTTCAAGGCAATCGTAAAATGCGTTTTAGACAGGTACGTGCCGAGTAAAACTGTGAGGGACAGGAAAATCCCACCGTGGTTCAACAACAAAGTTAGGAAACTACTGCGAAAGCAAAGAGAGATTCACTCCAAGTTTAAACGCAGCCAAAACATCTAAGACAATCAGAAGCCAAATGATGTCAAAGTTAGCGTAAGGAGGGCTATGCGTGAAACGTTCAGTGATTTCGAAAGTACCGACTTGACAGAAAATCCTAGGAAGTTCTGGTCTTACGTTAAATCAGTAAGTGGCTCGAAACAGCATATCCAGACACTCCGGGATGATGATGGCATTGAAACAGAGGATGACACGCGTAAAGCTGAAATACTAAACACCTTTTTCCAAATCTGTTTCACAGAGGAAGATCGCACTGCAGTTCCTTCTCTAAATTCTCGCACAAACGAAAAAATGGCTGGCATCGAAATAAGTGTCCAAGGAATAGAAAAGCAATTGGAATCGCTCAACAGAGGAAAGTCCACTGGACTGGACGGGATACCAATTCGATTCTACACCGAGTACGCGAAAGAACTTGCCCCCGTTCTAACAGCCGTGTAACGCAAGTCTCTAGAGGTACGGAAGGTTCCAAATGATTGGAAAAGAGCACAGGTAGTCCCAGTCTTCAAGAAGGGTCGTCGAGCAGATGCGCAAAACTATAGACCTATATCTCTGACGTCGATCTGTTGCAGAATTTTAGGACATGTTTTTTGCTCGCGTATCATGTCGTTTTTGGAAACCCAGAATCTACTCTGTAGGAGTCAACATGGATTCCGGAAACAGCGATCGTGTGAGACCCAACTCGCTGTATTTGTTCATGAGACCCAGAAAATATTAGATACAGGCTCCCAGGTAGATGCTATTTTCCTTGACCTCCGGAAGGCGTTCGATACAGTTCCGCACTGTCGCCTGATAAACAAAGTAAGAGTCTACGGAATATCAGACTAGCTGTGTGGCTGGATTGAAGAGTTTTTAGCAAACAGAACACAGCATGTTGTTATCAATGGAGAGACGTCTACAGACGTTAAAGTAACCTCTGGCGTGCCACAGGGGAGTGTTATGGGGCCATTGCTTTTCACAATATATGTAAATGACCTATCTACTAGATAGTGTCGGAAGTTCCATGCGGCTTTTCGCGGATGATGCTGTAGTATACAGAGAAGTTGCAGCATTAGAAAATTGTAGCGAAATGCAGGAAGATCTGCAGCAGATAGGCACTTGGTGCAGGGAGTGGCAACTGACCTTTAACATAGATAAATGTAATGTATTGCGAATACATAGAAAGAAGGATCCTTTATTGTATGATTATATGACTGCGGAACAAACACTGGTAGCAGTTACTTCTGTAAAATATCTGGGAGTGTGCGTACGGAACGATTTGAAATAGAATGATCACATAAAATTAATTGTTGGTAAGGCGGGTACCAGGTTGAGATTAATTGGGAGAGTCATTAGAAAATGTAGTCCATCAACAAAGGAGGTGGCTTACAAAACACTCGTTCGACCTATACTTGAGTATTGCTCATCAGTGTGGGATCCGTACCAGGTCGGGTTGACGGAGGAGATAGAGAAGATCCAAAGAAGAGCGGCGCGTTTCGTCACAGGGTTATTTGGTAACCGTGATAGCGTTACGGAAATGTTTAGCAAACTCAAGTGGCAGACTCTGCAAGAGAGTCCCTCTGCATCGCGGTGTAGCTTGCCCGCCAGGTTTCGAGAGGGTGCGTTTCTTGATGAGGTATCGAATATATTGCTTCCCCCTACTTATACATCTCGAGGAGATCACGAATGTAAAATTAGAGAGATTCGAGCGCGCACGGAGGCTTTCCGACAGTCGTTCTTCCCGCGAACCATACGCGACTGGAACAGAAAAGGGAGGTAACGACAGTGGCACGTAAAGTGCCCTCCGCCACACACTGTTGGGTGGATTGCGGAGTATAAATGTGGATGTAGATGTCACAAAGAGGACGGAAGTACGTGTTGAGTTATCGCGACGAACGGTTACTAAAGAGGATTGCGCCAAAAGTCAGTGAAGCAGAACGAATGCTGCACTAGCGAAACCTGTAAGCACCAAAGCAACACGAAAGAAGGTCCAGAAGCAGAAGCAGGGAAATGCAGGGCGAGTTGGAATTCCGAAACCACTCGTCAGTGATGCATATGCTCGTAACAGGAAAACGTCGTGCCGAAGCAATAAAGCCTGGACTACTGAGCAATGGAATAATAATATTTGACAGGATGGATCTCGCTTCATACTGTTTCCAACTTGTGGTCGAGTTTACGTCGCAAGAGTGAAACATGGCGGGGGCTCTGTGATGATTTGTTCAGCCATAATGTGGTATTCTGTTACTGTCGAGGATTGTGTGACCATTTTCGCTGATCAGGTTCAGCCTATGGTGCAATGTTTGTTCCCTAATGGTGATGCTGTGTTCAAAGACGACAAAGCTCCTGTTGACGCAGTTCGCATCGTCCACGACTGGTTTTGCGAGTCCGAGGATGTGTATTGTCGAATCTTCCTTGACTGGGTCTCAATATTATTGAGTTTTTCTGGTCTACGTTGGAGGAAAGGGTGCATGATCGCTATCCATCGCCATCATCGTTACCTGAAAGTGCCAGTATTTTGCAGTCAGAATGGTATAAGGTTCCCTTTAAAACCATACAGGATCTGTATATACCCATTACGAGACGACTGAAACCTGTTTTGAATGCCAACGGTTTTCCAACACCTATTAGGCATGGTAATATGTTCACGATAAAGGATGATCTTGAAATGGTAATATGTTGTTTTCATATTTTTGTCCCCCCCCCCCCCCCTCCCCTTCCCTCTATGTAGCAGGATCTTTATCATGGTGTCAAGCATGTTCTCCGAACAACAACTGTCTACCTGAGGCCCCTCTCCGCAAACAGCGGTGAACTCTTGAGCTCTCCTGTGAATTTTTGCTATCTGAACTCTTCATACCAATTGAGCAGGTTCCACCACTGACGAACAAGAATTGATCGGATGAGAATTAAAATTTCGTTACAGTTTTCACATCTTATGTTAAGTCTGAAATCTACTTTCTTCACATCTATAGTTATGTAGCCGCTGTACTAAAACCGCTCCGGAGAGATAGCCCGCCATATTAACGATTACGACTGGATGATCAATAGAGATGTTTAGAACACGTTAAGAGGAGAGAAAGAGATATACGAAGCTATGGTATAACAAAATTATCTGCAACCAATGCCAAATGAAGCTTAGTGAAGAGCAGTTAAAAAAAAATGTTCAAATGTGGGTGAAATCTTATGGGATTAACTGCTAAGGTCATCAGTCCCTAAGCGTACACACTACTTAACCTAAATTATCCTAATGACAAACACATACACTCTTGCCCGAGGGAAGACTCGAACCTCAGCCGGGGCCAGCCATGACTGCAGCGCCCCAACGCTCGGCTATCCCGCGCGGCGCTGAAAAGTAGTCTAAGTGTCCCAGTGCGTTTCTTGAACAACATAGTTGCTGCTGTGCTGTATGCATAGTTTACAAGGCAAATCTCTATTTCAGCAATGGAATACATTTTTGTAGCATCCGTATCATGCCGCTATCATAACAGTGAGTGTGCGCTAGCTGCATCCTCTTCCTCCGACGCTAGCTGCTTTCGCCACGGCTGAACTTCATGTCCACGGTCTTCCAAATTGGAATTGGAAAATTTAAATTTTGTGAACAGTTCTGACAACGTGTGACATAATAGTCGACAGTTAGTTAAAAAATCAAGTATTGCGATTTAGAACTAGTGTATTTTTCAATTCGTAAATCATGTTGGTAGCAACTAAATTTTTTTGCCTTGGATGCGTACATATCTGGTTGAAAAAACGCTATTGGGCACAAGAGGATCGTTGAACGTGCTGAAATGATGAATTTGACGTTTCTATTACGATAAACGTAAATGCCACAAATCTCAAATTATACTCTTTCTAAATTTCTTTCGTTCATATGTGCCACTGCAGAAATTGTTTCTTGGTACAGCTGAAAGATACGAAGGTGACAAGAAAGATCAGGGTTTCAGTTCTAAGTATTGTAGACGCCAACGGCAACATTTGAGAAACAGAAAAAAACTCTGATTCGTGAAGGAGGAGAAAAGAAAACGGCTGTGCCCTTTCGAAGGCACCATCCCATTGTTCGCCTTAAGAGACGTTGGGAAGTCAAGGAAAACCTGTCTGAATGGGCGGACGATTATTTGAACAACCTACCTCCCCAATACGAGTCCAGTGTGTGTCACCTAATAGGTGCGAAATATTCGAGATTCTGTGGTAAGGAATGCTGGATGATGCAATGAAACCATCTTTGAATTGCAGAAGCCCACGCACGAATGATCATGATCCTACAACTCCACGCTCGACAGAAAACTGCGAAAGACTGCACAAAATTGTTATCTTGACATAATGATGTCCGTAACATTCTTTCAGTGATAAGATACGTTCCACGTTTTGCGGCTTTCAAAATACGTGACAACTAGCATTTGACGATACCACATTCCACGAATAATTGTGGAAATGTTTCATTTAGTTCCAAAAAAAGACTCCGTCCACAGATCTGGTGAGCCCATTTGTACTGACCGACCGCCGAGTCATCCTCTGCCAAAAGGCGTTATTCGATACGGTATGTAGGGACGTGAGGCAGAGCATCGCTCGTCGTCAATTCTCGTGACCTGGAACCGTTACTACTCGGTCAAGTGGCTCCCCAACTGGCATCACGATGTATAGCGACCCGCTCCAGTCCTCCAACAAAGGAAAAATCCTTGGTTGTTCAGTTCGAAGATTTTCATTATTTTATGGCTCCTGATATACTCCTATACAACTTTGCACGGAAATAATTCATATTTTCTTCAGGATCAAAAAAATATGGTCAAATTCCTCCGGCTGTAGGTTAATTAATTTATTACTTGGGAGCTCAAAATTTTGTACAGTGGTACGTGATGTCGTTGCAAGTGACAATGCAATGCTGTAACTGGAACACAAATTACGTCGGAATGCACAGAAGCCGGCCGCGGTGGCCGTGCGGTTCTAGGGGCTTCACTCCGGAACCGCGGGACTGCTACGGTCGCAGGTTCGAATCCTGCCTCGGGCATGGATGTGTATGATGTCTTTAGGTTAGTTAGGTTTAAGTAGTTCTAAGTTATAGGGGACTGATGACCTAAGATGTTAAGTCCCATAGTGCTCAGAGCCATTTGAATGCACAGAAAGTAAAGATAACTGCAAAAATTTTGGGAAGCGACACTGTTCTAGGAAGCACAAGTTGGAAAACTACAGTGGTGTGCGATCTTGAGCAGCATTCAAGTATGTGGGAGGTATTAACGTGAGAACCAACAGGCAGGCTACACAGTGCTTGCCAAGACCACGCAGTCGGCAGGGCACAGTCGCGTGGAAGGTGGCGGCTGGACACGTGAAACCAGGCTGCACCTGCGCTGGTCGATATCCCCCCGTGCCAGAAGCATCGCGATTCAACTGCGCCTCTATATTATACACATTACTTTGAACGGAAGTTGCAGCGTAGTGATTTGATTCGAGATCGTCACCAGAGTTAATTACGAGGGTGTGCTGAAAAGTTATGCATCAGAATTTATCGAGATACTAACGCTTCATTCATAACGTCAATTTTTTTTCCCCTCAACATGGTCAGTTCGTGACGGACACGTTTTTCCCAACGAGCACCAGTTGGTTGATACAATCACCATAGAATGTTTGACCTTGTTGACGGAGCCAGAACCTCACCTCTGCTTGGAACGCTTCATCACGGCGTGCTTTAAGTTTCGGAAACATATGAAAATGGGATGAGGCCAAGTAGGAACAATGTGGAGGATTACAGATTATAGTGAACCTAAGGCGTCGGATAGCTGCAGGTGTTGCAGCTCTCATGTGTCGTCTGGAGTTGCCATGCTGAAGGAGAGAGTGCTTGATGTATAGACGAACGCTTCGACTTTGGACTTTCAGTTTTCTGATGGTCTTTGAGTACCTTGCGGAGTTTATACTGGTGCCTCTAAGAGCGGGTTCCAAATGCATCACACCTTGAATATACCGGAACACTGTGAACATGACTTTACTATGTAAAGGAACTGTTTTTAACTTTCTTGGCGACGGTGATCCTTTGTGGTGAAACTCCACTGATACTTTGCAATTTTTGAGAACATTTCTCGTGGAGAACAGCAGTTTTTTAGTGTGAACACAAACATCTCAACCGCGAAAGCCGGTTGATACTGTTGTGTTCATTGCAAAATTCACTGATGCTCTCTTGTTTTCGCGCTGATGTTAGAGCGCCTTGCCACGGTTTGCGCCCCCCCCCCCCCCCCCGGTTCGAGTCCTCCCCATCCTCAGACATATGTGTGTGTGTGTGTGTGTGTGTGTGTGTGTGTGTGTGTGTGTGTGTGTGTGTGTGTGCGCGCGCGCGCGCGCGCGCGTTGTTCTTAGCGTTAAGTTAGATTAAGTAGTGTGTAAGCCTAGGTACCGATGACCTCAGCAGTTTGGTCCCCCAGGAACTAACCAAAAAACTTGTTTTCGGTGTCATAATGCTGAACCCAGCTTCGCTCCTTGTCACCACGTTCTTAAGGTGCACACCCACCCTCACGCCAAAATGCGTACTGAGAACAGAACAAAAAAATTCGCACGCATTAGTTTCCAGCACAGACTCCTATGTTGTTATACAGGAGTACAGAGTATTTGGATCTGAACATGGGCCGGCCACCTAACGGGAACGCTCTATGGTAGCCACAATCACAACCAAAACTATACTCTGGAGGCTACAACAACGATAAATTTGTATACAGAAGACAGCGACGCAGAGAAACGCTTACGAGTAAATTAAGCGACTATAATAAAAACAGAACTGATAAAGCAAGTTCGGACGGAAATTTGTAAAATCTGATATAAGACCCGAGCGCACCGAATAGTACGCAGCAGCTTATAAGAGAAAGTTGTCGTTTCTAGCCACAACGAATAAATGCTCGTTATGTCACGTTAGCGAAGCAACATGTACTGTTCTATCAAAGGTTTCCGGACAGCCATTAGCGGACGTAAATACTGGACATGTCCATTCTTCGTCCTTATGACAGCTGGGAACATTCAATCAGGTATTTGAATGTCTGGGGGCGGGCGTATGGCATCACATCAGGAGCCGAAATCAGAGAGGGTAATGGAGCGAAGTTGACATTCCACCTCATTCCAAAGACGTTCCATTCGGCTCATCAGGTCGGGACTCCGGGCAGACCAGTCCATTTTACAAATTTTACTGTCATCAAACCTTTGCTCACAGATACTGTTTTATGACAGGGTCCATCGTCCTACCATCTTCTCCGAACTGTTCCTCTACTGTATGCAGTATACAATGACGTAAAATGTGTTCATACCCTCCCCCACTTCGCGTTGTCTTAACTGCAATCAGGGAACTACACTCTAACGACGAAAAACAACCCGTACCGTTAATACGACCTCCCCCGTACCTGACTGATGGCAGTACACATGACGCCCGTTAACTTTCTCCAGGCGTTTGTGAAACCCAAACCGTTACATCAGATTGCCACAGAGTACAGCGTGATTCATCCCTCCAAATCAGTCATCCTCTGACCACTGCCGTAGCTCTTCACACCTTATCAAGCGTAGGCTAGCGTTGCCTACAGCAATATGGTTTGTGAGAAGCTGCTCGCTTGACCATTCTACTCTATTATTTTGAATTCCGGAGGCACAGTCGCATTGTGATAGTTGAAACTCACGAGTGTTACCCTCCTATAATTTCATCCGATTTTTCGTGACCACCCTCCGCAATGCTCGAGGGTCCCTGTCCGTTGGTACACGAGATCTGCCTGGGCTTTATTTATCTGTGGTTGTTTCCACTTCACAGTCGCATCATCGACAGTCGACATGAGCACCTTTGGAAGAAATTTATTGTCCCTGTTGTATTTGTTTACTCTGGTGACATCCCATGACTAGCCCACATCCGATGTCAGTAGCCTCTCGTGACCGACCCATTTTACCGTTCTACTTCCCTACTGGCAACACGTTATTCCCTGTTTCCGTTTATGCTACTGAGTCAGCCTCTTGCGATATGCTGGTGGTGGATGGTCGAAGTTTGACAATGCCGGCTACTAGTGCAGCCGAAACGCCGAAGAACCCGACACAGAAACCAATAGGCAATTTGTCAACAAGTGGCCACGAAAGCCTTAACAATTTTGAAACAGTGTAAAATCCAAACCTGAAATGGAACGTACGTTCCCGGCATACGGTATTCTCGTCCACTAACTGAAAACCGCTACCGATTCCTGGTTAGGAAACTACTCATAAAAATGCAGTAGTTAATAAAAGGCAATTACTATCAGTGGTTTTTAAAGGACAGAAGCATATGGCATGAACGAAACATTGGAGCGCTGCTGACATATGTGGTTTGGTGGAAGCTCGCAGACCAGCACAGTATTTTTGTAGGCCGGAAGTTACCCAAGTGAATTAAAGTGTGAGTAATTTGTAAAGGCAAGAGACTGAAACGCGATCTATCCTGATTCTGTTAAAGCCAACACTCCTGTATGGCACTTTCCAAGCACGAAAGGCCCTGTAAAAGTATAATGTTTACACGAATAAATTGGTTTTCTATTTTTTTTATACCGTTCGCATGTACAATTGATTACTGCTCACAAAGATACTAATGCGCAAGAAAATAAAACCCGAAACACAATAGATTCTAATATTTGCCCAGTATTTGTGATATAGATTGTGCTGTTGATATCAGAACATTCCACTGCGGAACTAACACTTAAAATCATACAACAGTAATATCACACTGGTACAGCACCAAGTTTTGGGATTGCCTGCAACTCTATGTGGAATAAGTCTCATCACGCTTCGTCACTGGTTTGTAATGGCCATTCAGTACCTACTTTCTCAAGGCGCAAGCCATTCCTTAAAGCCTCTTCTACACAGGAGGGATTGGAAACCATCACATCCGAACGAGCATTCGCATACAATACGCCAGTGCTGACTAAAATTCGCTTGTATCTGCCAACAAGCGTTTACATAGGAGGAAACACACGAAAACAAGAGAGCGAGCATAAGCGTGCACCTTTACGAAGGCGCTTTAATACTGATTTGGTGCCGAAATGATCGATGTACAAGTTTTACTCGGTACAACCCTAGTTAAGTCGCGATGTTAAACTGTGATATTCAGATATGATTATTCAGTGCGGTGTCTTTTTTTTTTTTTTTTTTTTTTTTTTTTTACTAAGCAAGCAAAATGGAGTGGGGACAAAAAAATCTACATGTTTTGAAACTACAGCGTGGAGGTAGCGCACGTATCACTGAACTCAGCTGCAGCCTTCTTGACAATTTTCCAGATGCTTGCATGCATGTCGGTGGCTTTTCATTGCAACTGAGGAGAAAATTTAAATGAAGTCCACCAGTTATCGGCGACCAATATAAAATGAAAAAAAAGCCTTACATGACACTTCTGTTCTTAGCAACTGGATATAAGCTGTTCCGTATTTCAAAAGCTGCTACGCTGCTGTCTGCAGTGACATTTGCAAAGCATTGAAGGATATTACTGCAGCACGTGAAACGAAGATAGTGTCATTCCAGTACGATTCATGCTTGTAAAATATACATACAATGTGTCGTATGAGCTACGTGATAAATCTGCTATATAGTTTGCTGAAATGGAGAGAGTCTGATTGACACTGTTACTTATTTGATTATTATATCAAGAGTTCTTAAAATAAGAGTGATATTTGTGATGCTATTACAGTTACCTTGCATATAAACCACGAGAATGATGAGGTCTTTCCTCTATTTTTAATTTTACATTACTCAACAGAATAGATAAATTTACTTCATTGGATACATGTACTTGTTTACTTTGGAGAAAATTCCCTGCGTTGTTCCTTTTTAGGAAAGGATCGGTTGATAGAACACGTTCTGAGACATAGAGAGATCAAAAGAATGTACGTTGCAGTAACTATTCGGAGATCAAGAGGCTTGCATACGATAGATATATGTGGGGAGCTTCATGAAACTGGTCTTTGTACTACTACTACTACTACTACTACTACTACTACTACTACTACAAAAGTTTGTTCCTCTTCACTCCATTCCCGCAGGATGGAAGTGAGTAATGAATTAATCGTCTTTATCGCGTCCCTCGTTCGACCTTTTCAGTGCTTCGCCAATTTCCGTCCAAGCGCATTTCTTCTTATTCAGCATCTTCGCTGCGGATCTCCCGAACCGCACAAAACACCTTTGTTATACAAGGCGTCCAGCAGGAGGCAGTACTGATCAAAACTAGAAAAGAAGTTCCCCCTAATGATATGTCCGGAAACCACTACCTGAAGAGAGATGGGCCGCTGAAGCTCCTGCAGTTTATTCGGAGATGAGGCATGATTCATAAGAGATTGCACAGTAAATTCCCATAATACACACATGCAAGCATACAAATCCTCGAGCAATCATGGAGGTGGGGCTTCAGGATAGCTTCAGTATCAACGTATGAGCAACAATATTGTCGTTGAATGCCTCATGGAGCCATACACTTAACCAAACAGGTTAACGTATGCTATGTATCACAGAGACCTGTGCGACGAGTTACCAACGCTATTGGAGAAAGTTACCCTAGCAAAAAGACAATGACTGGTTTATGCACGACATGGCATTCTACGCATTGTACGGCTGCACCTTGCTGCAACATTTAATAGCCGATGGTCCCATAGAATGGCCTCACTATTCACTGTATCTAAATCAGTTGGATTTTTGGCTATGGGGACATGTAATGGCACTGACGTATGCCAAGCCATCGACAATGTGCAGGCGGTACTTTAGCGCGCGGCCAATACATGTGACACAATCCGTATGCCCGGGTTCCCGGTTCGATTCCCGGCGGGGACAGGGATTTTCTCTGCCTCGTGATAACTGGGTGTTGTGTGATGTCCTTAGGTTAGTTAGGTTTAAGTAGTTCTAAGTTCTAGGGGACTGATGACCATAGATGTTGAGTCCCATAGTACTCAGAGACGTTTGAACCAATCCGTATGGAACCATGTGTATTTGAAAGGGTGCGGGATCCACTGCGGCGAAGAGTTTAGGATTGTGTTGGGAAGCGTAAAACTACACGCAAAACTGCCTATAGTGCCTATTCCTATGTAACATATACATGGGACTGAGAGAACAGACTGGTCCATATATCCCCACAGATTACGGTTTTCGGATACTTCTCGAACACCCCATTTAAGCTGACAGGAGAGGGGTACAGATTACACTATAGGAAAACAGCAGAGAAGATGAAAAGTTCTATGGGCACATCACCAGGCTACCACCAACTATACTCATCAACGGAGTTCTGACATACCCAACACAGGGTAAAGACAAACAATGTGATGGATCACACACTTCAAACTTGACCCAGAAAAAGTACAAATCGGTCCAACAGAAGTTCATAACAGAAACTTCTACAGAGATCAGATGTGCAAATGGGATGTTAGGTCAGAGAATGAAGTCCCAAAGAAACATGGGACAAAGTGGGTTAAGACTACATAGAAAAAAAAATGAGAATCGTGGAAGATCAGAAAGAATGCTCAACTTAGGTGAACTAGTTTACTTGCACCTACAGGGTCACGATGCTAATAATAATAATAATAATCGGCAACACTCATTCTCATCTCACAACTTCATCGTTCACGGTAATCAACATTGTTGAAACGGAAGTAGTTCGTGCGCAAAATAGCGGAGGGCACGTGAGCTTCCTCTAGTGGTTCGATGACAGTCCGACAACCAGTGAATACGAGCTAGCACCAGCGAATGCGAACGATGAATGTGATATTCGGTTTGTGGGGCGCTTGACTGCGCGGTTATCAGGGGCCTTCGGTCCAGTGTGAAATAGGCTTTAGAGCTTTCAATACCACTAATGTTTGCAAGGTGCTGTTGGGAGGCATGTCGGGAGTATACAAACAACAACCAGTTTGCAATTATTTTTGGGGCATAGTTTCACAGGAGAATAATGTCAATTCGATGTTTCTTGGGGAATAAATAAATAAATGAATAAACGATGGATGCTACAGTGAAAGATTGAGCAGCTTAAATGTGGCGACAGCGGTGTCAGTATCAGTTGCCAATTTCTCCGTGGAACGCTCTGAAGTCAGTCGCATACAAAACCAATACACTTTAGAGAGTAGTTCAATGATAATGGCCAAAGCCCAGAGTGCGCCAAGAGACACACTGGGTCATCAGTACGATGAAAACCCTCTAGCTGTAAAGCCGTACAGTTGTGTCACCTGGCTTGCAGTTTGAAGCCACTCGAAAACACAGGTGTGAGTACAGCAGCAAATTTCGTGGCGCTGTACAGAAATTGGGGAAACTTGTCTTAAGGAAGTCGGCCATGATCCCAAGTCGAGAATACTGCCGCTATAACTTCTAAACAAAGGAAGCGACGAGAGGCGGGAAGCAAGTGCTCCACGGGCGTCCTGCATTACACAACAGTTTTGGTGACTCTCAACACCGAGCCACGTGTCTAAGCAGACCCATTTGGACGGCTCTGCTAATCGTATCGCGTAGACGTGCAAAACGTATTCCCTGTACGATAAAGTCATCAACCTGTGCGTTGCAACACCAGGCACAGCTCTGCTGTAGGGCTGTAGGCGGCGCGCGCATGCGCTCTACCACGGCCGCCTGTATTAGGCGGCCGTGGCTCTACACATGAAGCAGTTCTGAAGAGTGGGTAGAGATACTCGGTGAGGAAGGTGGGCGGCAGGCTTCATACATCCGTCATGCTAACTGCCACGCGTACCGCTCTAGGGCAACCCAGAGAACGAGCTTCGGACATTTTGATGGGAAGTTAATGGTCCAAATTAAACTGATTCATGAAGAAACCTTCCTAGTGGCAAAATGCCAGGCAACAAATCGAATGGTCACGGGTTCGACCTGTGGTCATTCCTATAATTTTAATCTGTCACTTATTACTTCACCTCTGACAGGTTTTATCAATCTGAAAAATGTCCCTGTGAGTCAGTTCAAAGTTCGGAGGAAGGCGACGGCATTCGACCTCCAATACGATCACGCCAGTAAAGCACTATTCAAACCAAGCTTCGTGTTGAGAGCTTAGCTTTTTATATCACCGAAACTGGCAATGAAAATACATGCAACAGACTCTTAAAAAAGTATTGCCAACGTCACACTACCGAAAAGACGGGCGAATAACTGTGAAAGTTACGCGAGAATTCACAATTTCTCTGGGAATGCCACCACTTCGAAAGTAACTGGACATTTCATACTTTCAAACTGCTGATTTAAATGAAGTATAGGGAAACTGAAGATCTTACCGCCTGACGTTTAGTTTAGTTTCAACGCATATAAATTTACTTATGACTTGGCTCTCAGTTACGAAAGGAAAGGTTAGGAAAAATACTACACTTATACGCACTTTTTTTGTTCTAGAAAGTAGGGAAAACTTGGAGAATTTATTTGATGGAACAGGTTTCCGACGTATTTGGCAAGGAATTTGGGTTAAAGGTAAACATGCTACCATAGGAGTGGTGAAGAATAGTAAAACGGAAATTCAAGAGCTGTTGAACACAGACATTGATTAACACACCGTGCAAGACATAAGGCAGTTTTGCTAATTAATACGCATGACCACATAAGATGGGTGGCGCAAGAAAAATATTAAAATCAGATAAAAATAATAAAATACTGAACCCGTTACAAAGAGTGATATGAAAATGATCAAAATGTGAACATTAAGAGTATGATTGTACGAAAGTAAATCGTCAATCTTTTCAATCTATTAGAAGAGAAACTAGATGTATTTGTAGAGAAGAGGTATAAGAAAGTACAGGCTAAGAGTGTCGTTAACAAGAAAAAAGGTACAATGATTAAAGCACTGAGGATTAGTTACCTTGTCACTGGGAGGAGCAGTAAAGAAGAAAAATATAAGGGCAGAAGAAGAATATAGATTATCGGGAGCCGGCCGCGGTGGTCTCGCGGTTCTAGGCGCGCGGTCCGGAACCGTGCGACTGCTACGGTCGCAGGTTCGAATCCTGCCTCGGGCATGGATGTGCGTGATGTCCTTAGGTTAGTTAGGTTTAAGTAGTTCTAAGTTCTAGGGGACTAATGACCACAGCAGTTGAGTCCCATAGTGCTCAGAGCCATTTGAACCATTTTGATTATCGGGAAATGTAGAGGTGGAACAGATTACTACAGCATAGAAAGATATGGAGAAGTAAACACCTGAAAGACTGATGATTTGAAGATCCCATGTGAATGACAACGTTAAAGATACGGTATTACCAGTAAAATATCTTTCTTCATGTAAGGAAATTTTTTACTGTGGTGTCATCCGTTGAAACTCGAGCTTTATTGCTTTAACTGTGGCTTCCAGAGAGGAGAACGTGAGAGATCAGGACTAGGAAGAGCGCCCGCGCTTTTAATGTGTGAACGTTGCGCTTCCTGCTCTCGAGGCAGCCGTCAATGATGAGATCACGGTTTTGCGGAGGAGACTCAATTGCTGCGGGATAATTATCCCACTTGCAGAAACTGGTTACCTGTTACTTTGCTCTCCATCTCCCACTGCAACTTTGGTACTGCTTGTTCTTTACACTGCGTTCCAGTTTACCACAATACATTATGCCCATTTACATATGGCACAGTTTTTCATCTCTTTACATTAACAGTATATTATGTATGTGGTCCATAACTGCAAATGAAATATGCAGTCTACTAAATCTCAAATGTGGCAGTATTTTGTACGCAGTTGAACGTGAGTTGTCCTGCGTTAGTTTTAAGCATTTCTTCACGATAGAAGTACTACAAAAATTACGACATACAAAAATAAATACACATATTACGAGTAGTATCCTTAGATATTAACAGGGACAAAACGGAGAAGTGATTTCAAACCAACACTACTATGAACAATGAGGTCAAAATGGGCACCACTGCACTCCCCCCCCCCCCCCCCCCCAACGCCCACCTCTCTCTCTCTAGCCGATTCCGATTTGCCGTGACCGCACGAACTACGAACTAGAACAGAGGTCACCACACTTTTTCACAGCGCGCCGGATAACTGACGAAATGAAGTGCGCGGACCGCATCATCTTTCGCACAGAACATGCAGGGAGACATTTATTGAACTATATGGAATGAAATCGTCAGAACTTCTGAAAGGTTTGCGTTGGGCCGTTCAAACTGCACGACTGGGCATGATGGCAATTAACATGCGCATGCGCGTTCGGTTTAGTGACGAAGCCCACTTACAACTGTATGTGTTCGTCAATAATCAAGACTGTCGCATTGGAGGGCCGAGAAACCGCATTTCGCGATCGAGTCTCTTCATCTCAAAGGGTGACTGTATGCTGTGGAATATCGGAGCGATATTCCGTAATGGCAAGGTGACTACCGAACGACATGTGATGACTTTGGACGATGATTTAATCCCCATTATCCAAAGTGACCCTGATTCAACAAGATTTGGTTCATGCAAGACGGAACTCGACCCCATCAGCGCAGGAGAGTATTTGATGTCCTGGAGGGGCTCTTTGGGGACCGCATTCTTGCTCTGGGATACCACCATATTCTCCGGATCTGAACACATGCGACTTCTTTTTGTGAAGTTATATTAAAGACAAGGTGTACAGCAATAAGATCAAAATCATTGCTGAGCTGAAAAAAGCCACTCAGGAGGTCATAGACAGCATCGATGTTCCGACACTTCAGCGGGTCATGCAGAATTTCGCTGTTCGTCTGTGCCACATCACCGCCAATGACGATAGGCAGATCGAACATGTCAGAACCCAAATCTGAATATCGATAGTGACGCTTACATGTTGAATAAAGTGTGTGCACGCCGTAGTTTGTAACTAATTTACGTTTTTTTCATATAGTTCAATAATTGACACGGCGTAACTACACTACAGCAGGAAAGATATGGAGGGGGGGGGGGGGGGGGAAGACGAAAACTTAAGTTAAGCGTTCCGTGTTAATCATGGGCAAGTGATGGCATGCCATGCACATAAATGAGGCAACTAACATATTTATTTACTGAAAAATTTATCATTTAAGAGACGTTGGCATCAGACCTAATGTGCACATATTCGAATCTCACAAACAAGGCGGCATAAAACGTTAGTGAGATTTGTGAAAGTTTCACGACATCATCAATGTTTGATTTGGTATTGCTGCATCCAATCGAATAAACTGCTTTCAAATGTTTATCAGTCAATTTCGTTCGATGTGTTAACGCAATACACTAATTGTTGAAAACTTTTTGCTCCTAGCCGTAAGTTGTTCCAAAAACTCATACCATACCAGCGCGAAATTTCCTTCAATCTCGGAAATTCGACATCAGGTAAGTAGCAGTAAAATTTGACAAGTTTTCCTTTCTGTGCTTTTCTTTTAACAAAATCCGTGATCTCCAATTATAGTTCAACTGGTGCTTCATATAAGTTACAATCAAATAAATTCTGGAACAGAAGGCTGTCTGTCACTCCCATTTCTGTTTAGATCTGAAAATCTCTCCGAAAGTGATTCTTCAAGACCGGAAAATCTCTCCAAAAAGTGTTTTTCTAGATCTAAAAATCTCGTCAAGTGCGCTTCTTCAAGACACGAATATTTTTTTTTTTTAAATAAAGATTAACATCTTCTGTGACTGTAGCACAAAACTCTTTGAAACAGTGTAAATGAGAAAAGTTTACTCCTGGGGAAACTTCTCTCCTTCCAGTTGAGCTCCAAACAACATCTGCTTCCTCCGAAATGCTATGATGATTGTATAGAGCTCAGTGACGAGGGTGTCCTTTCCCTTGAGTTTCAAGTTCAGTTCATTGATGTGGGTTGTGATGTCAATCACCAATGACAACTTCGACAGCTATGTAGCATCCGACAGCTATGGATCAGCTCTACCTTCAGAGAGAGAAACATCAATTTAGTTTGGGAAACGAAACAAGACTTTATCACACCTAAACCACCCCACTGTTGTGTGTCAAGTCAAGTAACAGGATTTCGAATCAATTTTTTCAAGACAAGCATGGAACTGACGGTGATAGAGTGCATGTCCCCGAACGAAGTACACTGCAGAAAAAGACTGGTTTCAGTACACAAGAAATGTTGAAGTTTTTCCCACTTGCTGATGTATGAGCTGTGTATGGGCAGGGCGCCAAGAATCTGCACAAGTCCTGATCACTGAACATTATAAATTTACGGCACATTGCAACCACAAGGTCTCCACGCGTGTGAAGATAACCAAGTATTTCGTGCATAACATGTAAATTTAAATTGTAAAACTGGCGTCCTATAATGACCCCTGAACTAAAGCATGTCAATTTCGCCTGTCCACCACTATGTCCGGAAGTCTTTCAAGATTGGAATCCATTACTTCTGTGATACCTTCTATCCATCTCATCTTTTGCTACGCTCTTCTCCTTGTACCTTCTATTTTCCCCAGCATTAAGGTCTTCTCCAGCGAATCATGACGTCTTCATAATGTATCCAAAGTAAGACAATTGTTGTTTCGGTATCAGACCTTACCATGGGAAACTTGGTTTTATTTTCTGTAACATCGACCTATCCCTTCTCTTTGCACTATGCGGCACTGTAAGATGTTTCCCCCAACACCAAACTTCAAAGTACTCTATATAATAATGTTCAGCCTTCCTTAAGAAACACCACACCACACGTTTAGGAATATTTTGCATAAATTCCACAATTACACGAGATACATTGATCTAAATAATTGCAAGTCTGTCTGCAATCAGAATTAATGCAAATTAGTTACAATCTTTGAAGACATTTGAGTTGTGAACCAAATTCTTCCATAAGCAATTTTCTTTGTGGTTGAAACACACATACTACTCCACACACTGAAACTAATAAAATGACTGGCAAAAGAACAACACTTCAGCTTGTTTTAGCGTCTTGCTAAGCTGTAGCAAGCTACACTCAATCTCGGCAGACACCAAACTATTTACGAACAAAAGGTGACGAGGAGATGTAGTAATTCCAACCAAATATGCTCTACTGGTGTAGAAATACGTCAAACTCTAGATATCACATAACCTAATGGATCTGGTTTGAAAGGACAGATGAAATACATGCAAGGAAGTGTAAAGCCAAGGAAATGGATTAATCTCCATAGAAACCCTATATTTCAACATAAATATGACGTTTTCATTGCGAATGTGTTCTAACTTCTGTCGGGCACATATCCAACATATCAAATTGTGCGCTCACCCTCAAGAAGTAGCTAAAAGAATCTGCACAACATGCTACCATGTTTTGCGATACAACAAATCTTGGACTTACATTGTAATTTTTGGTCTATACTAACTAAACGCCACACCTAAACCATAATTTTGATCACCTCTTTCAGACAGATTTCAGATCACTAGATTCGCCATAGATGAAAATCTTAACATGACCGACTCTTGACGTATGGACACTTAAGTGCCCCAAGTGCAGCGACGTGCTTTGGGTCAATTGCAGCATCTGAAAACAGTGGTTGTATATTATGTTCATTTTCCCCAGACCACCAAACGTCGACGGGGGTTTCCCGTGATGAAGTGTAGTTCGGAAGAAGATCGTTAATATCTCTGCTATCGCCCCCACTCTTCGGTTTGACATGCCAAAGTCTATCGTATTCTGAGAATTTGTCCCTGCAGACATTCTCTCACAGCGGAACTTTTCCTGTTGAGCGTCTCTTTCTGTTTATTTAGGAGTGGCGAGTATACGTGTGATCTGAATCTATTAAATGTCACATAATAGCAAGTTGTGGGACAAAATTCTGTTATCCTGTCTCTTAACTACTGCCGTTCGGATGATGCAGCGCCAGCAGCAACCACAATGATATGGCACAATAAGATACATTAAAGAGTTATAACCCAGACGTTCAATTGAGTAGTGGAACACATACTGAAACAACAGTAAAACATTTATTCTTCACCAAATAACCGAAACATACTGAGAAAGTCGTGTTGGCTGGCTGACTGTGTGGCCCACTAATTAGCATTGGTGAACATACAGGAGTCCTACAACCACGATATTTGAACATCCCATGCAGCCATCTGGTATTCTTTTCTTTTGAGATTCAACAAGACCTGACTGTACAGGACACAGTTAACGTACGGCATATAGCAGGTTGAAGGTTTCATATGGATGGCAATTAAAGCAAGCTACCCAACTATAACCGTAACGGAAATGTTTCTCTCTCGGTTGGGACACGTGCTGCAAGTATATTCCAATTCATTAATTACAATTACCTGAAAGGTAGGCAATAGCAGAACAGAAGGAAGGCTGATCTTACACAGTGCGTGGTTTAGAGGCTACTCATCTGTTTTAACCAGAGTACAATAAGAAATGGACATTGAAGCAATAAGAAGTAGGATTAAAAGTTGTGTAAGTGGACGAACACCGATTTACAAAACAATAATTACTCCTACTCTCTTCAAAGATATACCCAAAGAGGGGAACAATAGCTGTTGTTGTTGTCCCCCCCCCCCCTCTCGACAGACCCTGTATCAGAGAAAAAATTAATAATAATAATAATAATAATCTTCGCAAACCGAACTCGTGCCTTGGACTGCCATACCAGGCAGAAGCCTTAATACAGTATCATCTAATGGCTACTAACTAGTAGGAATTGTATACAGTGCCATCTGTCGTGGAATTTCACGGCAGGAGTCGAATTGACTCGCTGAAAACACCACTGCAAGCGATAAATTAGTGTAGGAAAACACGGTAAGTTACATTTATAGAAAAGACACGTAGAAACACGGACGCGGATATACAACGTGCAATGAACGAGTATACTAGTACAAAATAGATCATGGAACAGGACTTTTTTTTTTCCTTCGAGAATGACACGTAGTGATCTATATCGGCAACAGGGATGAATATTTTAAGTAAACATATAAAAGATAATGCAGACAGCCTGTAAGGCATGATAGGGTTACGTAACTGATCGCAGTACAGTGCCAATGAGGTTGGTTCGATTTTAGCTGTTCACTTTTCACTTGCCACGTACAATTACAGCACAGTACGCTCAGAGACGGTAGAAGAAAGTTCTCTCTTGAACGTTGAAGTTTTTTTTTCCAACGTTCAAGAGAGAACTTTCTTCTACCGTCTCTGAACGTACTATGCTGTATTTTTTTTTTTTTTTTTTTTTTTTTTTTTGAAGTTAACAACTGCGAACTAACTGTTCGCAATTACCTAGCATCGACTCCTGTGTGCGCTTCTGGTGGGTAAACTGGGATTTTATTTTCAGCAGGTGGAACGAACTGTCAGCTTTACTGGTTACCGATGTTGATCTGTTTCGTGAGTGCTGCTTTCTTCATTAAATACGCTGCTCATCGTACTTCATTCTGAGCAAGAGTTCGCTTTCAGCGAATCGAGTGGGATCTTGTTTCAAATCAAGAGTCCCGTTTGGGCAGTTTCAGCAAAATCTAAATGAAACGCTGTAAGCGCTTTTAATACGCTTTCAATTGTTCTCTTACGGCTAGCCTAATGGTGAAACAAAGGAGCTGCTGATAAGGCGGCAACGTAATGAGCAAAGTGTAAATGAATCATCAAAATATGCTATCATCAAAGATAACGCCCCCTCCGGCTTTCATTTCACTGAAGTAATTTAGTACATTTGATAAAAGATATAACTGCAAAGAGAGATAATTTTGATACTTTTAACGTGCAGACCGGCTGTAATATTGCCATATAACGTAAGCTACAATTTTTAAAATACTCCGTATCGAAAATAAAAATCAATTACGTGCCTCGCGGTCATCATCAAATCTTGGTTTGAGGATCACAGTACTTTTGGTAGGTATGATTACACTGGATGTAAGAAGCCAGTGACGAGCTACCTCACTCCAACGGCTATAAGGAAAATGGAATCACAAATGTACTGAAATCTTTGTTCTGTAACTTGGGACGTGTTCAGGATGCTGGGTGTACTGAAACGCTCTCTTACATCAAACATGATAAGTTTTAGCATTTTCAATGAATATATCTGGATTTGGATCGCTTCACTGTTTCCACATGGTTGCACTCTAGTAAAGAAGAAGGAAGTGACAGCTTCTGTAAAGTACATGTGAGAATTTGCGTCTTTCAGTAATGCAGGCGGCATAGAAGATAATCATCTTCATTTCGTATTTACAATTATTTCTGCACTAAATTTCCTAAGGAACTCTATTTCCATTAAATTTGTTGCTACGTTGTTTCTTTCGCTGCTACGCGAAAAACTGAAGCAGCTGTAACACTCAGGTAATGAATATGCTGATTGAAATACGTGTTTTAACTTCGAAATGGGTCCGACATTCATAAACAAAGATTTAAATACATAAAAACAAACATATGCTGACTGGAGCGGAAACCGAAGTGTTAAGTTCGAGTTATTCAACTGAGAAAACTGCCTTTTCATAAATATAATTGAAACTATTTCAATAAAACAGTTTCAGCCACAATACCTAACCTAAGTCCAACACGTGTAACCGCAGTTTCATTTGCATGCTCTACATAGACGTTTATAGAGTTACATTTGCTTTAGTTGCCCCCCCCCCCCCCCAACAGTTAAGGAATGATAAAACTACTTGTTCGTGTCATGTACCTCAGATATAATATAGGAATAATGAGTGTACAGTGATTGCCGCCCCCCCCCCCCCCCCCTACCGCCTACAGAATATCACTGTTCTACACCGGTAAAATTTTCCATATTCCCACTTAACGCTTCAATAAATTTGATATTAACATTTTAATATTACTGTATAGAATAGCTCGCTGCAGCTTTTCATTTATGCAGGTTAATTTATTTATGGATATTACTCAGTAACACTAATGTCAAAAATTTAATCTAATATGTTTGCATCAACTTAAATAAGAAATAGTCAAGCAATAATTCCCATCCTGATGTATCCTACTCAGAAATAGCAAGTTATGAGTAGGTAGCTGATTGGTGCAGAACTGAATTGAGAAAGTGGAAGTCTACCATCAACGCACGAGACAAATGGCTTTGTAAGTAGCTTCACAATGGTAACCAGTTTGAATAAATAAATTTGATCGAAGATGCCGTTCCCGTAAACATAACTTCCTTTGCGTGAAACTGATGCAGCAGTAGCTCCAAAACGCGTTTGGCCTATATAGAAAAACAAAAATTTAACTAAACATAGCATATTATGAAAGAACTATTTTTAGCCAAAAGTATAAATTATGGGCTGCCCAGGACGTGGAAATATCTTGTCAATAATATAACGCTGAGAACTCTCGTTTGCCGTTTTAACACGTTTACATTCGTGATGGCGTTCAGTCTTTCGCGCGTATGTGCAGACAAGAAAAACTACCGTATCCTTACGGTATTGCAGCGCGAGTGCACAAGCCTAGCTGCCTACACGGCAGCGAGCAGCCAACGTGGCCGCCATTTCGTGAAGGACTCTGGCACGGAAAGACATAGCGCTGCAAGCTCCGGCTTGGTATCTGCGTCCACCTGTACTTTTTTCGATCTTTGAAAATTGGACCCAAGCTTTCGATTATGTGGCCACTGCTTACAGTCTCTTTTTTTACGTCTCTGCTTACGACTCATTCTTAGCAATTTCTAGTTTCCTAGTAGGAATTTACACTAAACGTAACATAATCTGTTACCTTGCAACATTAAAAACCTTCAGGGGCACAATGAAGGTAGGTGCAAATAGGGCAGACATGTCTTCTAAAACATTATTATACCAGGCATTCACCGTAGAGCTCATGCGTGGCCTGACGTGACCGTGACATTTCGTATACTTCTTTAACGACTTCGCCAGATAAAATGGCCGTGTAATGACGCGACGTTGACAATGATCCTGTCATATTCCTGTCGTTTGATTGTTGCGTAACGCGTTGTTCCTGCAACATTAGTTCTTACGACGGAAAAGAGCTCCTCTGAAAGATGAGCAGTACCACTGCTGTTAATGTGGAATGAATGTTTCAAATACGACCCGCTTGGGACGGGGAGAATGGCGCTTCTCTTGCCCATTTCCTTTCGTCGGGGCCTTGGGCTGCCTTTCTCACGCGGAGCGCCCGAATGGCAACAGCTGGCGCCGCCGCTGCTGCGGCTGGCGCAGACGTGGCAACACCGTGACGCTGGGTCAACAGGTGAGCCGCAGCAGCAACGACAGTAGAGGCAGAGCGGAATACTGTGCGGTGAGAACCTGGCGCGAGGAAAACTGCCAAAAAAGTCTGCACCTGCCATCAAACGCCAGTGTCAATAGTTGTCCTCTGCGGGAACGGAGCTCATCTTAAAGGTCGACAGCGGGACTGTTCACGCTCACTTATACTTTTCAAATACTTTTATTTTATTTACAAACTTAACTAGGTTTTTTCTTTCAGTCACTTCTATTTTCAAAACTGGTTTCATACCAAGCGTTACGGAATCTGTCGTCCTCAGGCGTCCATACGCAGACACAATACTGTGTGGCGCGTCCGGTAAAAAAACATCGCGTTTCCACCACACTGAACCATGTATTATTTTCATATGCGCACCTTAAGAGAGCAGCGAACTGTCGAAACAGTAAACGTGACAAGTAGAAAACCAATGAAGTTTTACAAATTCCACTATAATATGATCAATTTTGAATTTAATTCTATTGGTCTGGAAAGTTTACGACAGTTACGCCAAACGTCGGGCGGCTGCATCGCGTTTCGTATGTTGTTAGGATCATGTGCAACTTCCCTGCTTTACTGTTACGCTATAAAAATTTACGCAATTGACGCCACTTTTTCGTGCCGATCGACAACAAAGATAATTAGCGATATATAAATTTGATGTTATTACCGAAAGAGACATAATGTGAATGAGTTACAGTATGTAGACTTACGTGAGGTCCAGCATTGATGTTTTCGCAGGAGGCAATCATTATGCAAGAAACATAAATGTAGCCGTCTGAAGAATGACCATCACTTTTTCATTTTTGTAAATGAAGGGCACAAAAATTGTGATGCTAGCACAATAGTTATACTTTTGTTCAGAACTGTGTTAGTATCAGTGAGTTTTACTATTAGCAAGTATGTTTTCATGGAAAGTTTCACTATACCAGCTTTCACTGTAATAAAACAATGCACAAATTATAATACTGTAGGAACATGGATGGTTGAAATTTCAAAACGAAAAGTTCTGATCTCAAAAATGTATTCTGGGCAAGTGTAGTCCAATCCTCTCTCTTCCGTGGGGCCATTTTTCGGAGTAAGACACGAGCTCCTTTGTTCATTAACGTTCTCTTTGAATTTTAGCGAGAAACTGCGACTGTAGCATACAATGTAATGTGTCATGTCTTTTATAAACTGATCAGAGTGTTACGTAACTCCCTGCGTTTTTAATCGATCTGGAACGAGAAAGTCCACATGCAAGGATGTCGTAAGCTGATTTTTAAAAAAGGAGAAAAGAAACAACATCTGACAATTACAACACTTCGAAACACGGCATATAATAATAATGAAACAACTAGTGAGAATTCTTGCAGTATACATTAATTCACAATGACTCAACATTAGTCACTGAGTTTCACCACTATTTCAAGCATAACATTGGATGACGATGTGAATTTAGACCCGTCTCCGCTTAGTAATAAAATATTTTGAAATCAAGTACCTCGAGCGAAGTATGTAGGTACGCCTTTCACATTTTTCAGTAGGTCTTCAACCATTCTGCCCAGTTTCAAACTTATGGCCCGGGCAGAATGGACAAACGAGTTATTGTGTAAATAAGTGATCAATAGCGTCTGTATATACAAAACAAGTACTGATCTGCCTGGCCACAAAGTAAAAAAATTCAGCTGCTGCCAAGCACTATTTAAATGTAGAAAATAAGAAACATAACGTTTTTGGAAGAAGATTCCAAGTAGTCGTTACCATCCCACAATTGTGCTTTACATACCTAAATGTTTGTCAGACGACTGATTCAAAAAGAAATTTTACATCCCGAGCAATTCTGATGCATTCACTGCCTGTTTCTACAAGCAGTGTTATTATTCGATCTCGGGACCACTTGCTGATTGGCACGTTTTCGCAATACGTTTGTAAGCAGTAATATCTAAGAACGTTATGGAAAATTCCATACAAATCACTTCACAAACAATCGAATGTTAATGGTTTCCGCCCAAAATCCAAGATGTATGCGTAGTCTTAATGGTCAGCACACGACATATCAATATCATCTTTCTCGTGTTTACCTAATACGATGTGGGTGCTGCACACAATTTTATCTGAACTTAGCTGCGGATGTTTTAGGAACACTTCCCGGGGTTAGTTTCCCAGGAACTTTTTGTGTACTCGCATAGCACTTACTGCAGACGACATGTGAGACAGAAATAATTTAGCAAAAAATGCCAAAGCGGCGGGGATTGACCATAAACACTACACAAATTTGACCGCTAGGAGTAGTTTCCCGTGACGCCCAACCGAGAGAGTTGCATCAGTAACGCTACATGGGTGTGTTAATTGTTTTCTGACTCTGGATGAATCAGCTAATACTGAGGCGATTTCACGCATGGAACGGGAGAGAAACTTCTGAAGCAAGAGAAGTGGATCTTTTTGAGCGTGTCGCAGCGACTTCAGCCTGCAGACATAGTTATCAAGTGCTACACTACTTTATCAGTAACAACGCCCGTCATGTATCTTCGTAAGGCAACGCCTCAATTTCACAAAACGTCTCAGTAGTTAACTTCTGAATTTAAGAGCACAGCACACGTGGTTGATGCTGCTGTTCTAAAACATCGATCGTTTCCTCCCGTCTCGTGAGCAGGCCTGGCGTTCCCAGTTGCGCATATCTCAGCTTGCTGTTCTAAATGCGCCAGAAATAGACGTGACGTCATCGGACAGAGAGGAGGCCTTTGCGAAGGTGGAACGTGGGCGAAGTTTCCATCTCTGCAGCGGGAAAAGGGAAAGACGGAACAGCTACGAAGTTTCCATCTCTGCGGCGGGAAAAGGGAAAGACGGTACAGCTACATGGAAACAAACAGGTGATGTCCTGCTGCTAACGATATTTCCCCGTTTACCGCGATACAGGTTGCACGTCCGCAATGACCTCCATTCTTGGGAGCGAAACAGGCGGCGAAATGAACACTGTGAAGAAAGCTGATGGGTATGCAGATGCAATTAAAGACTATGCACTAGGTTAATTGGCTTGTTATCGGCACTTAAGCAATCATACAACCTCGCAAGTGTTTAGCATGAATAAAAGCGTATGTCACAAACTTCCCGTTTCCGTTGATGTTTACAATAAACGAATGAGCTTCGTGCAGGATGACGGGTTTCTTCTTCCCATCTGATATTCATGCATGACTGTATAAAATAGTTCTAAGCACTATGGGACTTAACATCTGACGTCATCAGTCCCCAAGACTTAGAACTACTTAAACCTAACTAACCTAAGGACATCACACACATCCATACCCGAGGCAGGATTCAAACCTGCGACCGTAGTAGCTGCGCGGTTCAGGACTGAAGCGCCTCAACCGCTCGGCCACAGCGGCCGGCTGCATGACTGCAGTGAGCCGTTTAAGGAACACATATCATGCGAATTCAGCAAGACATGTGATAATAGTCTCTTATCTCCTACTAGTCTAGTTTTGTTCCTTAGCTTAATTTTGTGCTTTTCGAGAAGAGACGAAAATAATTCTGCGTTGTAACAACTATCATCACATGCAGTTCATTCCAAACTAGCGTCTTTGGTTGTCTACAGGGGTAAACTGAGTTCTCTAGCTGATGCTAGCATTACAAATGCAAACCCAGAATTAGAAGCGAACTTCACGCTCTATCGCTGCTGTTTTTCTAAAATGGAACACTTTGCTGTACACATTCTCCAAACACTAGTATGAGACCAGTAACAGACACTAAGTCATTCGTTTCAACATTACAGAGAAATATGTAAATGGAAACGACGCTGACTCACACGGGATGTGATAGTTTTTGTTGACACTGGGTACTGTGTCATACGACTGTTGTTGACTAGCGACTGCCAGATGCTACAGCCACTGAGTTTCGGGTGTACTCAATCGTGTGCCTACAACAAAAGTATACTTCACCAAATGTAGAACGCCCCGGACTTGATGGGGGGGGAGGGGGGCAGTTTGATATACCTTAGAATACGGGATAATTAAAATATGAGACACAAGCCCCCATTTAGTTGGATGGAGATGGAAATCTACCGCGTCTTTTCGAAGGAACTAATTCGGCTTAAACGATTTAGGGACACCATGGAAATACTAAGCCTAGATGTCCGGGACGTGCGTTGGCGTCCTTTCGAGTGGGAGCCCAGTATGTTACTACTGTGTCACCTTGACCGGTTGCAAATCTTGTGCGCTCTCGTGGAACAACGGATGGTTTTCTGTGGCTTCATTATTGAGCGCTTCTAAATACAGCGACAGCTGGTTCGTGAGATCAATTTTCCGTGACTTTCTGACCTGCCTGAAACTAGTTCCCTACGCTGCCACGTTAAGTGCAGCAGCGATCCCCGATCATATTTATGAGAAGTTGAGCTGCTGCCGTTGTTCACAGGCAGGAGGAACACGTCTAAAAGCAGCAGTTAGTTAAGATGTGGAGTAAGAGTGTCTTCTGCCATAAATTACTTTAATTCAATAAGCGCGTAGCACTTCGAGCCCCATGAAACGACTGATTTCCGCTGCTCATGAAAGTCTGTGCATTGGAATAAAATTTCGATTCGTCACAGCGAGGGGATCAAAACAATAACGAATACAGAAGACAAAATTATATTTCATTCGTCCCCCTAAGATCTGCGCGGTTCTAGGCGGTACAGTTTGGAACCGCGCGACCGCTACGGCCGCGGGTTCGAATACTGCCTCGGGCATGGATGTGTGTGATGTCCTTAGGTTAGGTTTAAGTAGTTCTAAGTTCTAGGGGACTGATGATCTCAGACGTTAAGTCCCATAGGGCTCAGAGCCATTTGTCGACCTCAGAATGTCGAATTAAAATGGTAAAATTTATAATAACTTTAACAAAAATGAGGAAGCGGCATCAGGTAGAAAGACAGTTGAATTTGTGATGAGAAAACTGAGGTGCGGTAGATGAGAGCTTTGCTATCGGAATGAAGGGAGCCCGCTTTCCAGTACGACTCTGGAAACAAAACAAACGCTTCAACGTACATGTTGAGGAGAAAACTACAGTAAGACGGACGTCTACAGAAGGTCATCGACAACCTCCTCCTCACTTATTACCCACAAATGGAACTAGAAAGCAAAAAATCTAAGCCACTTCCATGCCACAGAAATTTAATAACATACGGAGTAAAGATATTGATTTAGAAACATTAAGGTTAGTTTAATGCTTAATGTCTTGTCGACGTCGAGGTCATTGGGTGTTGAAAGAAATCAAGATAAGGCGATGTAAATGCATTAAACGCAAATGAAACAGAACTGGAGACGCTCGTGAAAAAGACATTTACATTAAACACAGTGCTCAGAGGATAAACTAAGGTGTGTGAAAGTGGCAAAACGGCGACTTCGTAAACGACAAATCACACAACAGCCGGCCTCATCAAGGATTAAGATGGGGTGGCTCACCATCATAAACAAGGAAATAAACGACACCTGCTAGTAAACTTCGTGTATGTTTCAATAAGATCTGACGCAGGGCGAGGCAACAACGCAGTTGAATTGACCCTAGCGATACGAACCCATTTTGCATAACGTGCATCACCAGGTGAAAGGGAGATACTTTTAAGTCTATGTAAGTCCATCTTTCCATAGACGGCTGAGGGACTCAGCTGTTCGATACAGGATGTCTCCAAAGTTATTTTATTTGGCTACCAGTTTCAGCGTTTTACAGCGGATCTTGAGGCCCCTGATCGACGTGTAGAAAGATTCTACCTCGGTTCAGATCAAAATAGGGGGCAAGAGATACTTTATGCCCCTGACGCTCGAACCCCCTAAAAAAGTAAGAAATATTCGTTACTTGTAGTCGACTTGTATTAACATCATTCTTTTTAAAGACGTACAAAGGCGTTAGTAGCGTCCTGAACATACAAGTATCTTTTATCACACTCTAAGCAACATCAATGCACTTTCAATAACGTGTGCTACCAAGGAGGGTCACTTTATGCCCCCTGTTATAAAAAAAACAGTAAATTTCGTCAACTGTTGACTATTACTCACAACATAAAAATTTAAAATACTTATGGAATCTAGCAGAAAAATTCATTAGAGACAATATAAAATAACTGGCTAGATTATATTTTCGAAAAGAGGACACACAGTAGTCCTCCCCCCACCCTCCCCCTGTATTTCGACGATTAATGTATAGCCGATTATGCTCAAATCAGGGAGGAACAAAGGTTCTGTCTCACACTGCATTGCGCAGTAAAGTATCGACCAAATCTGCGTAATCTGCACTGCGACGCAGGCAGCATTGCGAAGCAGTCTGCATCGTCGCCGAATCCATACGCACGTGTAATCGGAATCTTCCTTCTTTAACCAGTTCTCTATGGAAACTTCCTTCTTGAGCCTGTTCTCTATGCGGCACCCCTTTCGCAACTCAAAGAGAAACACGTGAGTTCCTTACTCCAGCTGCTAAACCTCGAACTGAAATTTGCTCCACACGGGTCCGGTAACAGAAAGGAAACGTGCCTCATATACGAAGGTTGGGAAAAAAATATGAAAATACCGCAAGAAAAGCACGCTTGAACATAAAGGTCTAATGCTAGCCAAACCTGCAGGTAGCACCAGCGCAATGCTCTCAATACGTTTTAAGTCTTCGTCCTGATCGGAACAGTGTTCTGTGTAGTTGTCAGTTCATCATGTCTACGTCAAGACGAACGCGAGGAAATTGTTAGTGACCGTATGGTGGGTGATTCCGTAAACGAGGGAGCCGAAGTGTTGGGCGTTTCAAGAAGCACCGTATCGAAGATTTGTACCGCACACAGGTAATGTGGAAAACGTCCGCAAGTCACAGCGTGAGAGAAAGTGTGTGTTGAGTGATTCTGACGGACGGTCATTAAAGGAGATTGTTGCCAAAAAGGGTGGCAGGAGGGGGGGGGGGGCGAAAGCTACCGAAGTCACTGCAGAATGAATGTTGCACTCGCGAACCCTGACAGTACCAAAACAACATGAAAGGGAGTACCTACAGCAGAGAACTGCTGGCCTTTGGAAACGGCTCATCAATTATGCAAATCCCCTAACAGAAAAATTTAGTGCCAGAGCCTACGGAACAATGGGAAAAGTCGTTTGGACGGATGAGTTACACTGTTTTTAACTTATGGCCAAGTTAATCGCCTAAGAGTGAAACATGGCAAGAGTTCCACGACGATTTGGGTAGGTATATCGTGGTATTCCACGGGCCCCCTGGTTACTCTGCAAGATCAAATTACTGCCAAGGATTACGTGACCATTTTGGTTGATCATGTCCATCCCATGGTACAATGTTTGTTCCCTAATGGTGATGCTGTGTCCCTTGACGACAGGAGTCCTGTTCGCACAGTCTGCATCGTCCGCAACTGATTTCGTGAGTACGGGAATGAACTGTCACATGCTGCCTGGCCACCACAGTCATAAGACCTCAATATTATTGAGGCTTTGTGGATACTTGCAGAGAAGGGTTCGTGATCGCTATCCATCAACATCATCGTTACCTAAACTTGTCACTATTTTACAGAAAGAACTGTGCGAGATTCTCTTGAAAACCACACAGATGATGAGTGGAAGTTATTCTGAATGCCAACACATCTACACCATACTGAGCATGGTAGTGTGTCTTGTTTTTGGCGTCTTCATATTTTTGGTCACTTCCTGTACGGCTAAGCAAGGAAATAAGACATCTCAAAGACAAGGAGGGCATTAAGAGACAAATCAATAGACCTCTTGGGCAAGAACGTGGAAGGAAACCGATGTGAAAGAACCATCCTGGCATTCACCTCAAGGGAAATCACGAAAAAATTGAATTAGAATGGCTGGACGTGGGTTTCAAACACGCTTTTCCGAAATAAGAAACCACTGTGCTACGTCATACAGTTTTTGGGTAGACACAGTAAATCTCTGTCTAGATCGATGTCGCAAACTGGTGCGTTAATTTTGTTTCTAACAATACTTTTGAGATCTTAAGAGACGTACCTTTGGAGTGATTCTGTAGAAACCACAACTATAAAGTGCCTTGGACCTTGTCTGATCCAGTATGATCAATATGGGTTAGTTGTAGTCATCGCCTTTGCTAGCAAACTTTCATCTAAGTTCATTGTGTAGGTGTGATTTTTATGTATGTTGGCAAAATGTCGCGTAGCTCACAAACTGGTGCAACACTTGGAACACCAATGAATTTCAGTGTTTTCCGGTCAATGAAGCCGCATCATTATTCAAGCAGCAGCCTATTTTTCCCACGATGTTCAGTGCACCTCGTTCCATATCATTGCACATGAACATGTACGAGCTCCAGGAACCGAGTATGACATCCCAGCGTTAGTAACTAAGACGCCTCATTGGTGTATCTGTATGTAGCACAAGCACTTTTTATTTTACATCGTCAAATTTGACTACAATTGGGAAGTTGCACAACAGAAAAAACATGGAAAGTAGTTATGGTCAGTCCCTCAAGTCCCTCTCCAGCTCCCCAATCGGAAGGTTTAGATCCTGCGAGGAAGTGAAGAGGTATCTTTCGGCTGCAGACGTCACTGGACGATTTTCCGCTGTAGACTTCACTAGAACGGCATTTTGGGCCATCACTGACCCGGAGAAGAGATCGAGAATGATAAAAACATTGACTGTAAAGTGGATTCAGCTAAAAAAAGGTTGTACACATTATACTGAACAAATACGGATAATTTCACTATAAGTTATGAAATCGTGTTACTCTTGTAACTGAATTTGTTTATTGATTTCTCCTCTGCAATTGCAGTAATGTTGTTGTTAGCGTGTGTATCTCTGTGAACGTATAAAACACTAAGGAAAAAGACTATCACTGTATGTAGATCGTGATTGGCTGTATGGTCATGGAGCCGAAAGGCAAAGTAAAATAATAAAAAATTTCTTGTGACTTGACTTTAGGAGTGGCGATTCTGACATTTAGTGTCACAAGGTGCAGTCTTATGCCCTACTGCAAACGCCCTGTATTAAGCTGTCTGTGAACCAGAGGCAGCTGACTTCAGCGTGTGTCACGGAGCTCCCTAAAACCCACGCACCATCTCCCGTGAGGGGCCGCGGCCTACGTTAAGAGAGACACGTGGAATTCAGAGAAACCATGTGACGCGCAACGCGTTGGCCACAACAGCCAACACGTGGCGCTGCGGTGAACTTCCGGCGCTGCGTTCGCTCAGACGACTTTCAAAATGCGGAAGGGAGGCAATTGGGGGGAATGCAACGGGTGGCAGATATGAACGCCGAGCTTCCTTTGCTGGGATAGCCCTGTGGCGGCACTGCGCAACTCGGCTGGACCACGTCAGCTTCCCGGTCCGCTAATCTTTTTATCAGCCGCCTGTTAAAGAAGGCTTGCTCTGCCCATTCTGGGAAGAGCACGCTCATGGCGGCGGTTACTCAGGGAGTTTGAACACGTAACCCGGCGCGGCCCGCGCCCGCCTACGGGCTGGCAACCGTTAGCCCGTGCTGGCGCTGCCCTGTTTGCGGCTAGTGGCCAGCGCCGTTTATTGTACAACCACAACCAACACTGTTCGTGTCACGTGCTATTCCTCAGAAACAACGCCCCTCCCACCCCCCCGCGCCACACAAACCCTGTTCGATCGTCGGGGACTGCTGGTGTTTTTAAGTTAGGATTTGTACAGTCAACTCTGACCTGTGTGGATAAAGCAATTACAGAAGTCCTCCTCGTCATTGTTCAATAACTGAGATGTCAGGATCGTGAAGAGCGGATAGAGAGAAGTCAGTCAATTCTCCACCACGACCCCGCCTTCCCACTACCAGCAAACGCACCGAGTGAGATGGTGCAATGGACTTAATTTTCCTAAATCGCTTATGGAAAAGGACGGTATGGCTCTTTTCAAACGGACACGACCCATTTCCTTTCCCAATCGAAGCATGTGCTCTGTAACGTCCTAATCGCCGAATCTAGTTCACATTTTCGCTCCCGCACAGGCACGCATTGTTTTTCATATCGTAGTAGCGTAGAAACAGAGAGTTGATACTTTAGGGGGACTAGTACGTGAATGAGAGTCAAAAAATCTTTTTTGAGTTTTGTCTTAAAAATTGTCTGTAGTTTTCTGAACAAGAAAATGTTTACTTCGGGGAAATTGTACCGAAGAAAGGCCCACAATTTGAGGAATTTAAAAATGTCTGCACACAAGACGCGCCCCCACGTCATGCAGACATCTCTGTTGAAAACGGAGCATTGTCCTCGCTTGTTTGTTTTTATGACTTTTAAGTCATAAGCCTGTTAGAGAAATAATTACGTGGTGGGGCTCAAAACACAAATGGCTGTTTTAACAGCTGTATACCACAACAGCTAGATACCAAAAACTGTTCTCGTAGGAATAAATACTTTGAAACTAGGTGTGCCGGTTGTTTTGCTATGTTTCAATAATGCGGATAGAAGCTTGAGATTTGCAGAAGTGTTGATCTCATTCTGCAGGCGTTGTTTACGAAGGGATTTTTCGAAATTCCACGCCATAATGGGGTGATATAGGACATGAATGGATTTTTTAAAAATATCTCGGTATTAAAGAAACTTTGAAATTAGTCCCACGAAAATTAGTATTTGGTTTCTCGGTCAGAAATAAATAAATAAGAGTTGTCAACAGTTTTGGAAATTTAGCCCCTATGCGGTTATAACAGCGAGTGAAAGCTTTTTTGAAAATAAACCATTATTAAGGAACTGCTAAAATATTTTATAGCTACATCTATGAAAATTGGGATCTGACTTCTCAGTTACAAATAAAAAATACGAGTTTCAATGTTTCTGGAAACCAGTACTCCCTAAGTGTGTGAAATAGTGGATGAAATGTTTTATGAAAATATTTCATTATGAAAGCACTGTTAAAGCTAAATCTTCACTTTCGCTTCTCTGATAGATCTAAAGAAATGCAAAAGAAACACCAGATACAGAACAGACACGTAAGTGGAGACCTTCTATTGGTGGAAAAAATTTAAGAAGCAACCTTCATGTGAGCAAACTGCTGATCTACAAAATGTGGATGGGAAGCTGCATCTCTGACTGCGGACGAAACTCGTATGTGGGCAACTGCAGATTAATAAATAGCGGGTCTGAAAAAAAATGTACTAAGCCGCTATAACAAAGGTATGTTAAAAAGATGAAAACTATAAAAGAAAGAGAGGGGAAAGGCCTGGGCTACAACCAAGGTCGAGAAAATAAGATGGATGCCCAGCTGCTGTAACAGTCATGTCACTCGTAAAAAACTTGACGATTTTTGTGTAATCATCCAACGTAAAGAAAACATATCATCCAAAACAGAAAAAATTGTCAGTTTAATGAGAAGAATAAAGGGATGGCGCCCCTCCCCCTCCTCTCGTTCTATACTGCTGCACTAATTTTCTACAATCAGTCCAATGCCGTAATTCGCAAAACTGAGCACGCCTGACACTTCTCCATCTGCTCTATAGACAGCAGAGAACCATCCCTGAGTTCCCATACAGTCGTCGTCTTCCTGCATCGGTGTACTCCCAACAATATCTCGCTCAACACCGCCTAAGGTTTCCTAGCGAGGAGACACCCATTCATTTTACTAGTTTTGTGAGTCACAACGCAATGTTTCTAGGTCTACATGTTCCGCTACTTTTTCCCATTCGCCGCTTGGGGTGAAGTTAAACAGTGTTTTCTCTCACTTTCATACTGGGGACCTTTCAGATCTTGAGGTAGGAATTTATGACTTGATGATATTGTTTCTAATGCTGCCCGAACTTCACGAAGTTCGATGCGGAAATTGCCTTGGGACGTGGCACATATCCAAGATTTTGAAGTTACAAGAGTTAAAGGAACACAGGAAGAACAACAGTTCAGAAGTAACATGTTTCAGCCGAGAACAGACAATTACTGCAAGCACAAGTAGATGAAAAGGTGTTTTGTACTTTGTTTCGTAATAGAAGACTTCACGTTTTTATTCCTCAAATAATGTCACCTATAGCGAAGAGAATGTGGAAAAAAGGGAGCGGAAGGTTATACGCAACTTGCACAGTAACCAAACTGTAGTTATAAGAGTCGAATGGCATCAAAGGGAAAACAGTGGTTGCGACAGGACTGAGACAGGGCTATTCAACTTAAACATTGAACAAGCAGTAAAGGAATCTAAAGAAAAAAATTGGAGAAAAAATTAGAGTTCAGGAAGCAGAAATAATAACTGCTATTTGCCTGTGACAATGTAATTCTGTCAGGGACAGCAATGGGCTTTGAAGAGCAGTTCAACGGAATCCAGAACGTCTTGAAAGGAGAACATAAGATGAACCTTAACAAAAGGAAAAGGGGGGGGGGAGCAGGGGGAATAAAAATTATGGAGGGTAACTAAGAGATGAACACAACATGCAGATTCAGAAGCACGTAGGTTGCAGTAGTTATTTGGAGATGAAAAAGCTTGCACAGATTCGAGCTGCTTGGAGAGCTGCATCAAACCAGTCTTCACTATGGGTGACGTTATATGCTGGATAAAAGAACAAGAACAACAACAACACTACTGAAGAGCCACCTGTAGACCGTCGACATGTCATTTAGAGGTGTTCTGGTTCATGACAATGAGATTCAGGTGTTACAAAACCGTGTACCAGTAGATACGAAAACCCACAAAAATTATATTTCAAAAAATTGGGAGTCAACAGCAGACATAAAAAAATCTGGGAGAGACTAAAATAACTGAAATGATGAACCACTAAAGAACGGTGACAGAAAGTTGTGGTATGCACATCTGGCGGAACGGTCTGCGGTCATTGACAGCGGAAGTTACAAGAAACAAGGGCGGATATTTCGAAAGTGGCGAAGCCGTAACGTGGCAAAGCCCAGGGAACAGTCCCAGTGTACTGGGGGATGACTTCCTAAAGCATTAAACACGCCGGTCGCCCGTAAATAGAGCTGCCTCCAGCGGCTACATCCCCTTTAAACGTCCTACCGCCAACCCACTACCGCTGCCTAATCTTGGAGAAGGCGGCGTTATTTTAGGAGACAAAGAGGTTTGCCTTCTGCCGACGTTCTGTGGGGGGCCTCCAGGTGGCCTCTCGCCTACTAACACGATAGTTGATGTACCGACTTCTCACGGAAGAGGACTCTCCGGGGCAGAAATTGCCTGATATGTCTATTCTTGCCGGCCGCGGTGGTCTCGCGGTTCTAGGCGCGCAGTCCGGAACCGTGCGGCTGCTACGGTCGCAGGTTCGAATCTTGCCTCGGGCATGGATGTGTGTGATGTCCTTAGGTTAGTTAGGTTTAAGTAGTTCTAAGTTCTAGGGGACTGATGACCATAGCAGTTGAGTCCCATAGTGCTCAGAGCCATTTGAACCATTTTTTTCTCTATTCTTAGTGCTGTTTGAATTCACCATGCAGGAAATAAAACTGCACTACACCACCGCTGCAAACTTCCCTTTACTTCCGGGCTTAGATTGTGTGATCTACACGAAAACACATCTTGTGCAAATTCTCCCGTCTAAACAATTTTTGCAAGACATCATTCCGTGGTCTGAAGTCACGGTGAACCCATTTCTGTTCACTCAAAATACTGATCGTATTTTATGACTTCTTTTTTAGCTATTAATGCATTTACTCTTCAGGTTCACCTTTTCCGTAAGTTCTGAATGCCTTTCCTTTATTTGTCTAGGATACTGAATATATTGTAGCTTGTGTCTTGTTGAATGAATATGGAAGGCAAGCTGGTTTTAGTTCATGTAAAATATTTTTTGGATTTAGATAGAGAGGCAGAGCAGTTCAGTCGAGCGAAAGCACCCATATTTTCCGAATCAGGGAGAAACAGTGTTTTGTTTCTGGATTGGATCATCAACCTGGTACAGAAGTCTGATTAGGGAAGTGCTCCATGTGCTTAAATGTTTTCACGTGCTTAAATGTTTTCACAATCGCCTAATTTCATCGACTATTGACCAAAATCAATTGTCTGACACCAAATCTGAAAAACAACTCAGACCGCCGAATTTTACTTCAACAGGGCAAAATCATGTGAATATCATTTAGTAGACTTCTGTCTGCTCCATACACATCCACTTGAGCGTCGCACAATGAAGTTAAGGGGAATTTCCACTCCATAAAACATGCTTGCCCTTACTTTGCTTAACAATTACATTACTGTTTATAACATTCTGAGCGTTCGTTTATACTATCAGCAGTTTCTGGGCAAAATCGTGAAAAGGAACTTTTAGTTTCGTGTTATTTATAATTTGCTTTCTTCTGACATTACTTCTGGTTACGTTTTGCATCTTTGATCTTACATGGGCGCTTCTTGTCCATTTGCTGTCCATTGAAATATACTTCACATGGCTCATCAAACGGCTCAGCTATGCTAGCAACAAGTAAAAGAAAAAGGGTGATGTCTAAAATCTTCAGACATCTGTAACATGGGCACAAGGAAGAGCGCTTGCCAGACGTTGTGAAAAGTAGTGTGTTCACTGGTGTCATTTCGGTCTACTCAGTCTATCTTAAAACAGTGATTTTGTGCTTGTTTGTTTGCAAGAGGAGAGCGACAACACAGAAACGAAATTGTAGGCAAAATGAAGTCGGACAAAATTAAACTACTGGCTAAATATTCGAGCATACTGAAAGAAGAAATGAATAAAAACATATCTCTGGAGCTCATCTTCAGGTCTGGCACCGCAAAGTGCACTTTGTGGCGCCTGACTTGCAATATGATCTGCAGCGCAGACTGTAACCGGTAGCCGGTAACAAAAACTTTTGAGCCAGAAGGTGTTTATTATAACAAAAGAAATCACGAAACCTAAGAAATGGTGCCAATAACATGAAAATGAAGAAAGTTGCTATAAATGGTGACAGAACAATATCACAACCACGAAGGTTTTGAAATTTGATCTAATACAAAACCTACCAGATATATAAAATATCCATGATGGCACTGCAAGTAACGGGGCAAACAAAATAAATGCATACGTTATACCGAAAGAAGTGGAGAGGAGCCTTCATCTTGTCGAGGCTTACAGAGTTTACAAAAATATGGAAGCACTAAAAAAATACAACACATTACCACGCCTAATAGTTTATAGGAAAACCGCTGGCATTCAAAACAGTTTCTAGTAGTCTTGGAACGGGTAAATGGAAGTCCTGCATGGTTTGCAGGCGACTCTAATAACATTCTTCTTGCAAAACGGTAGCAAGCTGAGGTAAGGATGATTAAGGTGGGTATCGGTCACCTTCTGTCGAAAGTAAACCACAAAGATTCAATAATATTGAGATCTGGTGACTGAGGTAGCCAGGGGAAATACGACGATTCATCCCAGTGCTCACAAATTCAGCTCTGGACAATGCAAGCTGTGTGAACAGCGGCCATGCCGTCTGGGAACACAGCATCACTATTGAGGAACAAACACTGATCAGCAAAATTGTTCATATAATCCTTCGCAGTAATGCGACATCGCAGGTTAGCCATGGGCCCCATGTTGCTATCCAAATCATCAACGAACCACCGCCATGTTTACTCTTCGGGCGCAAACTCGGTCAGACGTTGGAATCAGTGTAAAACAACACTCGTCCGACCGAATAACATTCTTCCATTGCTCCACAGGCCAGGTTTTAAGGCTTCGGCACACCGTTTTGCTGTTGCCGGCATTTGCATCGCTAAGGATTGGTTTCCGAATTTCTGCTCGTCCTGCAATTTCCTGCTTCTGGAGCTCCCTCCGTGTTGTTTTGGTGCCGACAGTGTTCACAAGTGTGGTATTCACTCTGCAGTGAGTTTTGTAACTGTTGTAGTCCCCTTTTTTTACATCACAATCTTCTTCAATGACCGTCCGTCACGATCACTTTCATCCGCATTGTGATTTAGCGGATATTCTTCCGTTTTCCCTTTATCCGGTATGAATCTTCGATACGGTGCCTCTTGAAACACCAAAATTTCGACTCTCTTGGTTATGGAAGCACCCACTGTACAAGCACCAACAAATTGCCCAAGTTCGACTTCGCTTGGCTTCGGCATGATGCACTCAACAACACAAAACCACTCTTCTGACCACGACTGGCAAGTGCAACATATTGAGGACATTGCACATACGCCGTGCAACCTACAGGCTTTTATTTTCAAGCATGCACACTCGCGGTGTTTCCGTATTTTTGTTCATCCGCTGCATACCCAACGGATTCCAAGACAAGATTGTTTCCTCCCCAGGAACCTACGCAATGTGATCATCTACATCAGGCACCTCGTGTAACTGCCAATATTAACCAAGTTTTGGACACTTAACATTGACACACAGATGTTAACGTGGCACAGTAGACAAAATAATTTACGGCAGCAAAAACTAAGCGATCTGCATGAAACATTGTCACCTGATTACATCCTCCTTATGGTACGTCCCAAGTGTCGAGTAAGCTTCGCCAAACAAGAAGTTAGGAGGGATTTTAACAGAAAACACTAATCCAAATACGATAATACGTTCTCGTGCGTTCACTGTACTTATCAAAGAAGGGGAAGGGGTAATAATTATAAGAATCGTAATGCTTAAAACCGCTAGCAATATGTATAATGCATCACCTATCTTGGACAAGTTACTATAACTGCCACCCGCCCAGTTTCCGGCATGGTTGGCCCGGAATTTCCAAGTAATGTGCAGGATCCCGGGTAATGCGACTCGGGACACACTCTTATCCCACCTTGTGCCGAATTTCCGAATGATGTGAACGAAGAAAAAGAATGATGTGTGAATTCCTCTCTCAATCACTATACGTAATTCAACGTCTGCCTGTTAAATTGGGGTTATTGAGCAGTTAAGTTGCACCGCGTTTCACGTCCAGTTTTAGCATTTTAGAATTAGGAAAGATGAACGTTCGGAAAAGGTGTTTCGTCCTTTTTCTAGTGAAGGCAGTTCGTCAAAATCGGCTGTTCTGAAGAAGTTAAGAGATATATGCTTTTTCAACAGAGAAAAGTTAGAAAACAAAGATTTTTCTCCACATGATTGATGAAAGAAAGCGACTTCTCAGCAAAGAGTGTGATTTTGTCCCGCCACGTTTTCGATAACATTTACAGGAAGAAAAGCTGTAGTCAGAAGGCAAAAAACATTCTGACACAAAAGCGGTGTCGTAAAAATAAAACAGTTACAACTTTCTTTGTGAAGAAACATATGACCGAAGCAGATGCCGTGATACGTGCTGAAATTTCATCTGCTCATCACAGTGCAAAACACGTCTTCGGCTACAAGTCATTGAACTGTCAAATAAAATTGCATCATTCCTTGTTTCCAAACAGTAAATTTCATCTAAAATTTCGTGTTGTGGATAAACCACGGCAACAGATGTCACGGAAAATGGTCTTGGATCATACGGCCAAGATGTGGTCATACGAAAGCTTCGCAAAACGTTTTATTTTTCTGTGTCCTCAGATGCTTGAAACCGAGGAAAAATAAAAACTTTTCCTTATGTAGCTCGTTACACTAATGTTAACCACGGAGTACGAAATAGATGGTTAGACTTTTATGAAGATTCCAAATATTTGCAAGAAGGCATTTTCCATGCAATAAAGATCAGTACAAAAGCTAATGGGGTTTCATCTGAATCAAGTTAGTGCGTACATTGCTGACAATGCTCCACTGAACTGTGGCAAAAATAATTTGGTTTTTGTCCAATTTGTGCATTAACTGCAACTGCCATGTCATAAATAATACAGAAATACATGATCTTAAGACATTTCGTTATGATGTAGAGAGAGCACTTTTCAAAATCTATGGTGAATTTGGTTCTTCTGCATCAAATATTCAGTTACTGACAGAATTTTCAGAGTTTGTGGGGATAGAATTTAGGGAAATATTACGACACGCCTGTACAAGATGGCTCTCGCTACTTCCTGCAATTGACAATACTGTATACTGCTGACCTGCCAACTACGCACATTTCACTCCAAAGGGCGAGAATGGTTCAAGGCTGATTAGGCAGTTTCTAACATCAAATGGAGAGTATGGTACTAAGAAACCGAACATTCATTTCCTAACCGCTATGTACGTTTTCTGCAGCATATTTCCCCTTGTTTGAAACTGCTGTTAGAAAACCGAAAAACGTCTCAATTACTTCTGTCGAGTTGGACAGAATAATAAGGGGCCTTAAGACGAAACCAGATAGCAGGAAAGAGGATAAATTCGTAGGAAATAAAATTAAAATATATCCTGGAGGAAATACCAAAACCACAGAGGGTGAGTTTTGAAAATGATGCACAATCTTTATTACCACATTGCTCTGATTATTTGTCCCAAAACTATAATCTTTTTGAGAAAATACGTTCAGTCTGCTTGCAAGTTCTTCGCTTGAAGAACACGAAGGTTTTAGTGTGCGATATCAGTATGTTTATTGGTTACCACCAAATTGAATCTCTACCTGGATTAAGATCAGTTAGCCAAAGAATTGTGTGATTTACGGAATGTATATGTTGTACTTCATAAAAGCAAAGTAGAAGTCCAGATTTGGGTAGATTTCTTTGAACAGCAGACCACAATTCAAATCTCCCCTCCTCAACTGCTTACGCATATATCATACATATTTTTCAGTTCCTACCGGAAACTGAAAGAATCTTCAGTATGACTAAGAATAAACGGTCAGGAGAAAGAAATCGGGCGTCAACGGCCATTGGGAAAAGACAACTTCAGTTTTATGAAAGTTGTGGTGAAGGCTTCAATGTTCTGAACGACAGGGGGGACAGAGAAGGATTAGTAAAGAGCACCACTAAACATGCATTCATAAAACATAAAACACAAAACACTGGTGATGTTTCTGTTGGACATTTCCATCCACATTCTCTCTCTCTTTTTTTTCTCTCTGAACTGTAAATATTCATTTACATATTCATTTCATGTTTAAGTGGCAAATCCATACATTTCAAATAAGAATGAAAAGAAGATGACTTTCCTTTTCATTTTCGTGTTAAGATAACACTGAAACAAAATTTCCATCTGTTTAGAAATTATAGGTGAAACAAATTGGTTATATTAATTAATAAATTTGCAGTGAACGAGAAGATGTCCAAGCCGAGGTCTTCTTGAATGGTGGCATCCCTAGAAGTGAGTAACTACCAGTACACCTAGTATCCACATTAGACAATAAAGCTGTTCGTGTTGGAATTAAATTTAAGCCAACATACAGTGATTTATAGGGAAACATATATTCGCTGTTTGGGGATTTCAACTGTCCTATACTTTGAGAAGCCGATATACACGCGAAGCAAGGTCGTAAACTATGCTTACAACTTGTGGCGTCTATATAATCGAAATCGCTCGCATCCAAAGCAACGTCTATAGTGTCTAAAATGGGGGAATTAGATTCACCTTTAGCACTAAATAAACATGGGGTTAAAATGAATAAATTCCATAGCTAACATCACAAAGTGTAGCACCATTCAGATGCAATCACTACGATCATATCCTAATAATTCTACATACTTTTAAATGCGTTTGTCGGAGATACCTTGACACTTGGGGATACTTAAGGAAGATTTTATATCATTGAAAATATTTTACGTAAAATTCCACATCTATTGTTTTCCATACATTGTTTTATTTGACTACTACGTCACATTAAAATGTATGGATGTTAATTACCGAATACTTGATAATATTTGTAGTTAGATGAAGAATATAAAGCAGATAATCACTTGTGTGTTTTGTGATGCGTTTGTAGACCCCTACCTGATAATGAGACAATATTGCCTACAACAAGATTGTACACACATGAAATAAACATCGAAATACAATTAAAATACAGCGGAGGCGCAATTGACTTTCACAGAAATTAAGAAATAAATAACAGATGAAAGTACTAAAGATATTCAGAATCCATGTTCAGAAAATTATTTAATATAACTACAAAAATATATATGGTGGCACTAAAGGTAAATGTGCAAACAGAATAGATCCGCACCTTAGACAGAAAGTGGCGTATTCGTCTTGTGGACAGTATTAAAACCGGTACATAACTCAAGCCCACTGTTTGAATGTATTAAAAATGAGGTAGAGGGAGGAATGAGGGTGATGAGGGTGGGAAAGAATTACTAACATTTTACCATGTTTTGGTGAAATTTGATTAACTATCACTTAATGATTTCAAATTTTGCACTAAGATAAATTCCTTATCTCAATAAAAAAAATGAGAATAACGCCTATAGCCCGTCGGCTAAGTATAATTATACTTACAAAATCCGTGACCCACACGCAGAAAAAATTTAAAAGTATTGTTTTAAAAATTCTGCTTGTACAATACAGCGCAAAAATTGAAGAGGCAGCACTTCACGCCTACATTCAGTGAACCCAAGGGTGTGTATTCTAGACTTACACCATATGTTGAAAGGTGAAATTAGCATTTAAGCACTTTTTCGTTTCTTTATTTTGCATCAAAATCCCTGCACTAGTTTCTAAGATTACTCCAAACATACAGAAGTAAACCGCGGTGAGAGATCTTGATTGATAAAAAAAAAATAATATACTGGCATGGGATGACCATTTTAAACTTACACCCTTTTTAACACAATGTAACCGATTTCTAATGTCATGTTTGTGGTTCTGGAGTTCAAAGAATAAACATTTACATTCTAGGTGATAACTAACATACTAGTCATTCTACTCATGAGTTGTTTATTCTGAGACGTTACTGAAAAGAGAGCACAGTATTAATTCAGTAGCTGTTTATACCTTTAGAGCTTAGATACATTGAAGAAGACTGAAACTGGCGCAAATTATGGGACTATGTGGAGCGATTTGAGCTGTATCGTACCTAGTAAACACGCCTCAAATAAATATGATCTTCTCTGAATGGGCTACAGTCAAAGACACGACGAAGTACATCTATTACGATAGCAGTGTTATTGATTTATCAAAATATTTAACTGTTTAGCTGTGAGCGAGAAAAGTAACAAATTGATAGTTTCGTATCAAACATACGAAGCTAAAAACTGTGTACGGACGACCAGATGGTCGCAGATTTCATGGAGCATTCCATAGCATTAGAAGCAGCAAACATACACTGTAAATCGTTTAAATAACGCTTAAGTAGATTAAAAATACTAGCTAACTCTGCTGCGATCTTTGTCTATTTTCTGAGATTCTTATGTATATCAGTCAGTACAAGAAAACTGCAATCAATTTATGGCATCAAAAAAGATGCACTGCTAATTAATATTAGCCTCACCTAAATGAAAGAGTATCTGCAATTACCTTGCTTTAGCAGAGGGGCACAATACGTTAAACAGTGCTGTAGAATATGACGACGGGAGATAATTAGAACCGAGGAAATAATCTTTTCCAATATGGGAAACTTCAACTTGTGTCTCCATGTCAGTAAATACGGCTACGAAAACTATGAATTTTGAAACTTATTAGAAAGCTTAATACAGGCTTTTAACATGTTTCCTCGAGAATTACGGTAGTAGTTAAGTTTCAAATACTAAAGCTTTCTACTACGCGGTCTTCTAAAGGGCGAGGTAAAAAATGATATGTGATTACTATATTCCTGAAGTAGCTGTAGTTCTGAACTGCTGTAGTGAGCTGGCACATCTGCCCTCTGTCCGTGTACACTTCTCGTCAATACAGAAAAATAAACAATGACAAAAAGACTCTTAAGTCTGCCGTCTAGATCGGAACAATGAAAGACACTTAAATACCAGTTCTGGGTCACGTGGCAATACAGGTATTTCAATGGACTCAAAAAGCAAGAAGGTAGTGACGGTGAACCCGTAACGTTTCGTAATTTCTTGTCCAACACCTGGCCATATGCGGGCACCCCGACGCCCGCTCCACCAATCAATATCTCAAGCGCGAAAGGGGAGAAGTGATAAACCAGCCGCGCTTGAAACTGACAGAAAATTGAATAAAAACAACGAAGGAGACGGATAGCGGTGTAGGCCGAACATTAAATCGGAAAATGGGGAAATTGTAGACAGAATAGAAGTTGATGGCAGATGTGTACGTCTAGGGACGGCAGAGTCATCGGAAAACTGTATCGACTATCAGTAAACCATTAACATTTGGCATGACAAATGTCCTGCAGAAGACATTTTAACATCTACTGATGCTTTCAGTGACATAACCTCTCCTGCCACCGACAGCAAATATGGTTCAAATGGCTCTAAGCACTATGGGACATCTGAGGTCATCAGTCCCCTGGACTACGAACTACTTAAACCTAATTAACCTAATAACATCACACATATCAATTCCCAAGGCCGGATTCGATCCTGCGACCGTAGCAGCAGCACGGTTCCAGATTAAAGCGCCTAGAACCGCTCGGTCACAACGGCCGGCCTCCGACAACAAACACAATACTACGTCACAATACGTGCTTATTGCAACAACTAATGGTGACATAACGAAAGAATTCTGTTCATAAATGCCGAAGGTGTTGCCATTTCTTACTATCTTCCTGGTGAGCTGCAGATTTTTTTACTTTGCCATCATGTTTTGGGGGTTGACAACGGACACCATCTTAGCGTCCCATAAAACGGAAGAAAAAATGTCAATGTTCTTATATCCTCTAATGATGAAATGAAATTTGTGACTCTGCGACGTTCCACATTGTTGACGATCTTTAAATAAACATCTCGGTTGCACAGAAATCAGGAAAGAGCAGTCGAAGCTAGGAAAAATCAATGAAACGCAGAAATTCCTATTCACAGGCAGGAGCTGAACTGAAATTTACACACACAAAGACTGATTAGCTTCGGCACACAGACAAAATCTTTACCAACTATACATAAACCCCTGCTATGCAAATAACCAAACGAAGATCTCAACAAGAAATTCTAGGAATTTTTGTACTGATAGAATGGAGTTGCCAGAACGTAACTATTTCGTTAAACCAGTCAGGGCGCGGTGAGCTTGATACCATCTTGTAGGAGGGGATGGCTGTACGCGTTTCTTTCAATAGTCCGACTTTGGGATCCGACAAAAAATGAGTACAGATATTTTAAAGTATTCTTCGAATCTGTAATTCAGACAGAAGAGTCTCAGGTATCAACGACCTGGCTTATTTTTATCTGCTTATCCTCCTTGTATTAACCGATATACTACTACGAGGTCTAAGCAATCGACATTCACCCAGCTTAATGGAATGGAAATAATTACGTCTGAAGGAAATCTGAAAAGACTGAACACACGAGCGGAAAATTATAGAAATAATTCTCCATGAAACTAAGGAAATTCTGCGTTTTTTTCCTAATGAAAGATAAGAGGTAAATAAAAGTAAGGCTAACACAGCACGATGAAAGTCTCTGATCTGAGGAAACTTCACACGTTTGTGCGAGTATGATGAAAGGGTAGATGTCCTTTATCCTGCAATTTAGTATATGAAATACCATTTGGGATGGGTCTATCCGCTTTTATACTTCTACGATACACATTTTCCTTGTCCATTGATAAATGGTTCGTATTAGCTAAAATATTTGACGATAAGATCATGGAAATGACGTCAGTGGAAAGGTGAATCAAATGGAGTGCTAAAACATAATTACTTTGTGGAACATGCTTTATTGAGTTCATATTTGCTGGGCGAAACGCTCGTGGGATATTTGAGCCGAGAGCGTGTGTTCGCTAGTGTGACCTGGCGGCTGCTAGTTCAGCGCCTCATCTGCCTCTGGCTGCTGCAGCTCGTCTGCCACCAGGGTTCGCTGCCGTCTGCCTCTGGTGAGTCACCAGTCACGTGATGGGCGCATGTGCTGCTAGACTGCCGCACCATTGGCCAGCGACGGCGCATGCGCAGTGGATGCGCCAATGTTTTACACCAGATAGGAAATGAGCTGGCTGCCTGGTCGGCTCTCCCCAGCGGCGAGCTGCGCAGCGCAAAACAAAGCATCCAATCCCATTCGAAGAGATAAACCTTATATGTGGCCGTCTCGCTTTTCGTCATGACTTGCACTGAAGCCGTATCACTGCGCTGGGGAATTAACTAAAATACTTCATTCATTATCCGTTGACGCCATTTTGGAACAATTATTAACAAATAAATTCCCTACTGCAACGTGCCGTCGTCGTTTCTTGTAGGATGGCGTATTTAAAGATAGCATGCAATCTCCAGTACCTGTTCACATTGCTTAAATAACTTTCGTTGAGGTACGGGGGCGAATATGACTATTCACGACCAGAAATTTCTACATCTATACTCCGCAAACCATTGTACATCGCATGGCAGAGGGTAGGTGCTATAGTACAAGTTAATAGGGTTTCTTTCCGTTCCATTCACGCAGAGTGTGTGTGTGTGTGTGTGTGTGTGTGTGTGTGTGTGTGTGTGCTGTAATTGATCAATCTTGTCCTCACCATTTCGCTGTGAGCAGTACATTGGGGGTTGGACTATATTCCTGGAGTCATCAATTAAACCAGTTGTTGAAACTTTGTAAGTAGGCTTTCTCGGGATAGTTTACATCTATCTTCAAGAATCCGCCAGTTCAGTTTCTACAGGATCTCTGTGACACTCTCCACAGTCAAACCTGTGACCATTGGTGCTGCCCTTCTCTATATATGTTACTTTATGACACAAGCAAATCGAAACATTTTCCAGTGTAATCCGTCCCAAATCTGTAACAAGTACGTCGAGGTTATACTACTTTCCCATTGCTTAGTGACTGAAATCTGCGTCTTCCAATTAATACAGCAGCAATCGCTTGAAAATCAATGTCGATCCGGATTTAACATCAATTTGTCGATAAATTAACCGCACCCGTCTGCCAGCAGATGCTGTGAAGCAAACAGCGTGTTGTGAGCCGAAGTTTGATTATAGAGAATGAATACAATTCCTAGTGCGGTAATGGCTGTGTTCACTTACTATTCGTTCGACATGCTGAAGTAAAATCTGAATTGCAGCGATTTGTCTACAGCGGAAAGATGAATATGCTATTCTCACATGAATTTACGACATAGAGTCAAATCTGTATACAAATAAAACAGAAGTCATGCAATATTTTGTTTCCTAACCGCTTTATAAGTACGATTTCCATCTCTGAAAGAAGTCAATCGCAGAAGCCAATCCCTGTACCGGCAAAATAAGAAGGTTGTACTGTTTTTTATTCCAGCAGAGAGAACTATCATTCATCGGTAAAGTGTTCAGTGTTCCACAGTAAATCTTTGCGTGACGACTGCATTAACGCGGAATTGCTATTTTAGTTGTTAGCCAAAAGGTTTCCCCATATGGGCCACTAGTAATGCCGGATGTGTAGCTCAACATACATTTTTAATTAAATGATCACACTCACTTGAATGAAACTATTTTTGACCAATTAAATTACAATTAAACTTATTTTTTTCGAATGACACTTAACTAATAACTAAATCTGTTTCTAGTACATGTCAATCGGGATATAGAAATGCATTTTGTTACCTTCAATTTCTGAGGGTGTTAAGTCAAGAGTGTTCTATTCTGAGACGTTCGGCAGTATCTCATTAATGGGTTTCAATAACAGCTCTCCCTGAACATACTGGAACACCAACGAAGAAAAAATAATTTCACTGAACATGCGCATCTGTTAAATCATTCTTTAAAAATAACGTCACTGTTCAGACAATGGCACTATTCAGACAATGACAGCCGCAGAGTCTTGATTGCGACGACCCTTTAGCGATTTCAAACTGTGATTTGGGCGATTAGATTTAAAATTTGAAAATTCGCTTTATTTTATGGCCATGGTCTCTAGCTAGTATGACGAATTCACACAAGAAAGAATTTCTCTCAAACGTTAATGCATATTCCAACGACAAATAACAGCCATTATTGAAGAAACCGCGCTTCATTTTCGGAGAATAAACGAAGGGGACACTTTGTGCAGCATTAGGACAGGATCGGCATATGTCTTAACCCCTTCCTGTCGTATATGACACAAGGAACTGAAGGCTTATTTTCATTCAGAAACAATGTAACGCCAAAGATACAGGTGCCAATATTTTATTCGCCATCTGCAAGGTGTCATTACCTACTCTTTGTAGTCAACTACTACAGAAATATTATATGGATAAAAATACTGTAATTTTATAGTACTGGGACTGAACAAGAGAATTTGCGCGTGATAATTAAAAGTGATTACCGTAAAAGCTGACGAAACGCGGATGCACCAATTGAAGCTGGATACAAAGCGATAATCATACAAATCACATTACTAATCCTGCAGAAGTAGAGAGAGAAAGGCAGTTTTAACTTTGCCAAAGGTAAATCGCTGCAATCACACTTGAAGTATCTTCCAGATGATATGGTGGTGTCTTCCTTCATAAGCTTTCCGAAATAATGCAGTTGCGGTCAAAGGATGATCTGCATGCGGTCCTAATCTGGCATGGCAGTGTGTCTGTTCACACGACATAAAATACTGAGTATTGTTTCCAAAATCTTCAGTCTTCACTTTACGGACCAGATCACGAACGACACTTATTTTTCAAAAAAGGTATTGCAAAAGTGTGAATCGTTTGAGTGCGCAAAAAGGGACTAGTCTAGGTCTATGAAACACTACTTAATCACCTAACAGGAGATCAAATTGTGGCATGAGAAGGCAGAGTTTGGAATCAATCTTTACGAGGCATTAACTGTGAAGATACCATGGATACATTTTTGAAACTGACGTCTTATTCCTCTTGCGAATTGCCAGTATTGTTCATCATCTTGATTCTGGTCTACTAAGTCTGTATACAAACATAAAACATACCATAGCTCGCGAAGTGCGCAAAGCTGTTTTTTTGTATTCAACGAAGGCGGCCTCTGTCTTCCATTATAATTATCCTATATATCATTCATACATACATATCGTTGCGTGAAGAGTTAAGTCGAAACAAGGCCCCGGGAGTAGACAACATTCCATTAGAGCTACTCATAACCTTGGGAGAGCTAGCCATGACAAACTCTTCCATCAGGTGCAAGATGTATCAGACTGGAGAAATACCTTTAGACTTCAAGAAGAATATATTAATTCCAATCTCAAAGAAAGCAGGGGTACAAAGATATGAAAATTACTCAACTATCAGTCTAAAAAGTCACGGCTGAAAAATACTAACGCGAATTCTTTACAGTCGAATGGAAAAACTGGTAGATGCAGACCTCGGGGAGGATCAGTTTGGATTCCGTAGAAATATTGAAACACGTGAGGCAAAACTGACCCTATGACTTATCTTAGTAGCTAGATTACGAAAAGGCAAACCTACGTTTCTAGCATTTGTAGACTTAGAGAAAGCTTTTGACAATGTTGACTGGAATACTCTCTTTCAAATTCTGAAGGTGGCAGGGCTAAATTCAGGGAGCGAAAGGCTATTTGCAATTTGTACAGAAACCAGATGGCAGTTATAAGAGTTGAGGTGCATGAAGGGGAAGCAGTGGTTGGAAAGGGTGTGTGACAGGGTTGTAGGCCTTCCCCGATGTTATTAAATCTGTATTTTCAGCAAGCACTAAAGGAAACAAAAGAAAAATTCGGAGTAGGTATTACAATCCATGGAGAAGAGATAAAAGGTTCGCCGATGACACTGTAATTCTGTCAGAGACAGCAAAGGGCCTGGAAGAGCAGTTAAATAAAATGGACAATGTCTTGGTTGGTTGGTTGGTTTGGTGTAGGAGACCAGACAGCGAGGTCATCGGTCTCATCGGATTAGGGAAGGACGGGGAAGGAAGTCGGCCGTGCCCTTTGAAAGGAACCATCCCGGCATTTGCCTGGAGCGATTTAGGGAAATCACGGAAAACCTAAATCAGGATGGCCGGACGCGGGATTGAACCGTCGTCCTCCCGAATGCGAGTCCAGTGTCTAACCACTACGCCACCTCGGTCGGTACAATGTCTTGAAAGGAGGATATAAAATGAATATCAACAAAAGCAAAACCAGGATAATGGAATGTAGTCGAATTAAATAATGTGATGCTGAGGGAATTAGGAAATGAGACACTAAAAGTAGGCTATATAGATGAGTTTTGCTGTTTGGGGAGCAAAATGACTGATGATAGTAGAAATAGAAAGGATATAAAATGTACACTGGCAATGACAAGAAAAGCGTTTCTGTAGAAGAGAAATTTGTTAACATCGAGTATAGATTTAAGTGTGAGGAAGTTTTTTCTGAAAGAATTTGTATGGAATGTAGCACTATAGAAGTGAAACGTGGATGATAAATAGTTTACACAAGTAGAGAACAGACGCTTTCGAAATGTGGTGCTACAGAAGAATACTGAAGATTAGATGGGTAGATCATGTTACTAATGAGGAGGTACTTAACAGTATTGTGGAGAAGAGGAATTTGTGGCACAACTTGCTTGGAGGAGGGTTCGGTTAGTAGGACATGTTCTGAGGCATCAAGGGATCACCAATTTAGTATGGAGGGCAGTGTGCAGGGTAACAATCGTAGAGAGAGACCAAGAGATGAATACACAAACAGATTTAGAAGGATTCGGTTGCAGTAGATACTTGGAGATGAAGAAGCTTGCACAGGATAGAGTAGCATGGAGGGCTGTATCGAACCAGTCTCTGGACTGAAGACAACAGCAACAACAATAAGAAATACGGTTTAGTCTTAAAATGAATTAGGTACACTCATCAACAAGCAAACTTCTCTGCAAAAATGAAGTTTCTTGATAATTTTAATCACACGTACACCTCCCCCCCCCCCCCCTCACCCTGTCAACAACATAATTCATTAGTAAAGCTCCATATATTCCATTTTTATTCCACGTGAACTAATTGCTCTTTTTAGGCTACTCAACCATACACTAATCCTGTCCATAATCGGTAGGAGGAGAAGACACTTTGCGGTGATACGTGAAGCTGGTGATTTGAAAACAAAAAAATTATAATTTTCAGATTCCCAGCGCATTACTGTTGTGACCAGATCTGCAGCACTAATTGTTTTACATGACTGGTATGAAAGCCCGTAGGGACAATGATCTGAAGTGGTACAGAATGCTTGGATTATGATATACCCGTATGAAAACTTGGAAGAACAAGTCATGTTTAACAGCGAACTATTATAATTAAGAACAAAATTGCGTAACAGCTGTAAGGTTTGGTAGAGGTGCAGAGACGTGGAAGTTGAATGAATGCTGGAGAGAGAGGATAAATTGAAACTGGAATGGATACTGGGTAATTCATTTATCACATGCAAACATTAAACATGACTAACTCCGTGGGCTGGCTGCGATATAAAGAACTCTACATGGAAAAACACTGAAGTGAAAACAAAGCTAAATCTACATGGGAGAACGGAACTACCCAATTATTACAAAAATAAGATCATGACAACTGAAAGCAAGCCACTTCAATGCAATCTGGTTTTCCCAGGCGGAGGCCAACAGCACGGCTTGATTTTTGAGGCAATCCCATGGTTACTAAACCGCAACCAAGAAGTTATTTGACACTGAAACCAAAGTGACTGTAAGAGGTGTCATTATCAAGAATGATTATTTCCATAGCTCATAGATGTAAGGGAAATATATTTCCAAGGACAACAATACTTGTCTGACTACTCATAACTGACGATAAGGTTCACAGAAAAAAATATGCAGTGTCACAGTGGATAGAGTGGGCACTCGCAGAAAAACAAAAGTAGTCGAGTATCGATGGTGATCTTACATGCACGTAACAGCTTGAGGAACATTTAGTAAGTGCCAGGAACACTACTTCAGCAGCAATCTTTCAGGTATTTGAAGTTTTTTGGAAAGTGTTTTCGAGTAAGGAGGCATTCGCTAACTTACAGTATCCGAAAATAATTATTGATATTAAAAGCAAGCTGTCTACGGGAAGAAAGTTCCGAAATGTGGACAGACTGAACTGTTCAGTACCAAATGGTACGCGTGTCACTGCCCAGACGCTGCACGAAGATCCTGGGGGAAGAGATGGTGAGAGACGATCTTAACATAGTACAGACAAATGCTTAAACAGTAAAGTGGAGAAGAAAAGTAAATGGCAATAACTAAAACGCAAAACCTGTACATGGCGTCCGGTAGTGATGCAGCTTATTAGTTTCTTAGCCGACCTTCCAACTTAAAAAGATAAATAAAAAAATTCACAGAATTTGTCACGATTGTTCAGCACAGAATAGCACAAGGTGAAGGTGACTGGAGAAAACGCATTAAACAACAACAACAACAACAAAAAACAAACGATAAGAGTTTTAAAATCAGTAAAGGATTTAAATGGAAAGTCGCAGTGAAAGGCTAAGGAAAACAGCAGCGCAAGAAAAGAAAGTTGTAGAGTAAGTCTCACTTGCCCTGGCATTACGGAAAAATGACTTGAGTCATCAATAAGGAACAATAATCCGCATTGTGAAGAAGTAGAAATATGATACGAAACAGAACTGAATACAGTACTACTGTAATATAGTTCTTCGAGAAAAAGCTGAAATAAAACGAAACTGAATCAGTCTTTTCAGCCCTCAATAAGTAGTAATAATATGTGCAGTGCATTCCGATCTGTCTTTCCCTACAATTCCTACTTTCCGGTCCTTGCTCTATCACAGCAAATTAATTAAATCAATACCTCTTCAGACGACTATCACCAATCTGTTCCTCCACCTCTTACGATTTCATTTTCTTGCCGCCTCACCAACTGAGCCTTAATGTACTTCCGAAACAAACCATTTCAAGTGCTTCCATTTCCACCTGTGACACACACTTGTTTCACAACTCCACTCCATACTTCATTAACGTAAGATCAATATTTCATTCCACAACATTTATACGGAAAGCGTGCATTGCGAGCGTGAGTCTGGCTCCCTTCCGCCATCTTGTATAACTTTGCTTCCTAAAGCTGCTCCCACTGCCTTCTTCCTGGGTTCCATATTTAGCGTATCTTTCTTCTCAGTTTTGTAACGCTTCATATTAGTGTCTTTCTTTACGCTTAAATCGACAATTGTGTCAGGCATCATGAATACCGAGTAACATTCCTTCAAAGTCGAATTTTGCTCCACGTAGAAGAAAAAAAGTCACCTTACTGGCTTTGAGGGTTACGTCGTTTCTCAAAGGTAATACGGGATTTTTGTAAGGCATTTTTATACAGGTTTGCAATTATTAAATTTGCAAATTATTTGTGTAATCTTCAGCTGCATTTTTTGCTACCTTTCAAACATTCCATAGTATATGTACTTCCCCCTCTTCTTAAGTATAATTCTTTTGGGTTATAGAGGGCGCCAGTTGGTAAAATGATGAACATTTTGATCGAAACAATCGTTCATCGTCTCACGATGGGGCACAATATAAAAACCTTTTAAGAACTGTATGTAAATTAGCTCCGGCTGCAAGTCTGCGATCAGTCCTTAGTGCGTATACATCCAAAGGTACCTAAAACGTAGTCGGGCAAATGTTATAATCATACAAGATTCTCGAGTATATTTCACCGAAAGCTAGGTAACGGTAACGGATGTCAGTTATGAACAAGCATCCCACTCACTCGCTAGTATTAATATAACATAATTATAAGCCAATTTATTCATTAAATTATCACTGTGATACAAGCTTTCTTTGTGAATACAAGGTAATTGTTTTGCGGAAAATAAACAACTTCTGTTACCAGTCATTTCATAAAGACATTTTTATTGTTCCAAGTAAGATGCGTTTCTAGAATTTTGTATTTCATGCCCACCTTTATATGTTTTGTCGGCAATGTGGGCATTATTTCCTAGCATGACGTTGCATGCTCCACACAAAAATTACTTCTAAATAAAGTCGTACACCCGTAAGCGCAATTATTTACAGTTTATATGTGATCTAGTGTCTAGCTAAAAACCTTGCTTCCTTCTACAGTTGTTAAAAGAAGGGGATCTGCTATCTAGCGAACATTGGCTGATTGTAATTCTGTCCATTCTAGAACAGCTTCTACGCTAACGGTCTTCGTGATCTGAGGGGAATTTGAACCTTGCTCCTTCCGTAATCGAGTCAAGCATTCGACCTACGGCCTAATTACATAGATAAATTAAGCTAACGACAGTGCAATAATGGACACTTTCTATATATTGATATCAACGGACATTTTTAACTGCGTATCATGTTTCTGAGAAGTTTTAGATGAAAAATATCGTTACAGAAACCATGCCTTATCCACTGAACGGCAGCTCATGTCCTTTGCTAGGTACCATAAAACGCCTACATAAGCCATCAGATGGATATTATATTCCACTTGTAGATATTGACCTAATGACTTTAAGGGATTTCCGTTTCTTCGCTGATGTAAAGTGTAATTTCGTTACAACTGTTTAGTGGAGATGTTTATCTGCAGTGTCTTACGCTTGTTTCTTGTATTTAGCACATGCTGTCGTGTAAAAACTAAAGAAGATATACGGAATTAAGCCTATGATGTGTCTAGAAAGGAAAGCTTGCAACCAGCCTGTATTAACAGTTTGTCGCACTGCAGTACGACATGTACTGCATAAACTATTCAAAAGAGTACTCAGTGACTAAAGGAGAGTTGTATGTAAGAAATTACTAAAGAAGCAGAGAAACAAATATGGGTTCCAGGTAACAAACTAGAGCTGAGTGGAAGGTGTAATTATGATTAGTGAAAATTAAATGGATGTGGCCAAAGCATTAAACAAATGTCGATATGTCGCTTATCGCAGGAAAAAATACATTTATTTTTACTTTAGTCAGTATTTAGAAACATGAATAATCTTTATAGAGTGGCAGACTTTCCATGATTGAACTCTTGTGCTCCACGAAATGTATCTGCGGCATTAATGAAGGTACTGAATATGGACAGAGTGATTGGCCATTTGTTGCAACAGATACGGAGAAAATGGAATAAGACAGGTTTAACCGTCCCGCCAATGAAGGGGTCATTACATACTGTTCATGGTAGGTCAAGGAGGGGGAACGATAGCAACAGTGACAATTTCTAAAGGGACCATTCTCTATAAGGCAATTTTAGAGATAAAGGGGATTCTTAACCCAGTACATGGGACCGAAATTTGAGCTCTGCTCCTTCCACAGACGAATACAGCACTCGCCCTAATTAGATAGATGAAGCAAAAGTTTGAAGGAAGACATGCTATAGCTCTGGTACCTTGTAATCTTTGAGTCCTCTAACTGTACCACACACACAGCCCTGCTTGCAAAAGAGTCCTATGGAACTGGAGAACCTGCCCTAGCCACATTCGATTCTTACCGGACAGACATCACGAAATAATCAGTACAAGAAGAAGTGTTCCATGCGAAGAGAAATTGGAACACAATGATCTGTAATAGGCATTCTGCTGTTTTTAATTACTGTTATTAAGTTCAATTGGTCACACTATATTTTACAGACGACATAAAAATGTTCGTGAGCAGCAATAGTAACAGGCAGTCCGTAAAACAAGCAGATATTCAGTTCGACGAAGCCAAAGGGTGGTTTAATGCAAACAAGGTAACACCAATGTAAACAAAATACGGAGGACGAAACCTAGGTTCAGTGGCGCAGGAGCACTGGGAAATGTCGGAATTTGTTAAATTTCTCATTTCCAATAGCGACAGTAAATTAGCTTGTAAGGGGACAATGCACATGCGCGTGTGAAGCTTTCACGGGCTCTCCTTCTGAGGAAACTAAAAGGCATTGTAACAAGACAGCGCCTACTAAAGGATTACTATACCTCACTTCTGATTCGCATCAGCTACAGCCAGCTGTTATGAGGCCACTCTGCAGGATAAAAATAGCTCTGCGCACTATGGGACTTTTCTGAGGTCATCAGTCCCCTAGAACTTAGAACTACTTAAACCCAACTAACCTAAGGACGTCACACACATTCATGCCCGAGGCAGGATTCGAACCTGCTACCGTAGCGGTTCCAGACTGTAGCGCCTAGAACCGCTCGGCCACCTCGGCCAGCCGGCAAAGGATCATTCGTAGGTAAAGCAACTAGCAGTCCATAGTTTATTCGTAATATAATAGGGGAAAGCAATCAGTCTACAGATGAGATTGCTCATAAATAAATTATATGGCTCATCCTAAAATATGAACCGTCGCACAATATTGCTAAAGTGGATTGGTTTAACTTGTGGAAGAGTGCCACAGAAATGCCGATGAAACTGAACTGGGAGACACTTAAGACAGGCGCAAAGTATCCTGACAAACTGTGCTTTCTACGTTTCACGAAGCAGGTTTAGGTGACTATAGGAATCCACAACCCCTACGCATCGTTCTTGCACGTATTGTGTGACAAAAATATTCATTTTACTGCTGTATTGTAGTTCTTGCTGCCCTTGATTAATGTAGTCCAGATCCCGTCGATACAGTTCTATCCAGTCAAATAACGTAGCATTGGTAATAATAGTAATCAATACGCCACGTCGTGCGATCGGATACAACCAGCACCTCTAACAAAGAGCTTCAAAACAAAGATGGCTCACGGCAAAAGTAAAATTCAGAAGACGCAGATGAAAAGGGAGATATGCTGAAAGCTTGTGCTGGTACAGCAAGAGCGATCTTCGCGTTTTTCATGGCTTCCGCAGTGGCCGCCAGGGAACAACGGTCACTGCAACGTGATCACTGCTGCGCTGACACCGAAACATAAACGACGTGGCGCCGGGCCGGTGACGAGACTGCAGAACAAGGGCAAGGTTACCGAGCTACACGGCGCGAAACTGCTTTGCAGCTTAAGATTATTAATGTTACTTATAATCCCGTCTTGATTGCAAAAATGTTTATCCACATGACCGGTTTCGGTTTCTCTAGAACCATCTTCAGATCTGCAATTTCGGTTACAAGAGTAACCCGTCCACACAGCAACCTTCACATGATGCGTCACATGCTTATTAACACTGGTCAAAAATGTTATCGCCTTCTGTTGCAAAACAACCGCGATGGCGTACATCTGTTTCAAAACTAGAGTTATGGCTACGTGGCTGTGTCCACACACCTAACCTCAAGAAACATATCACACTTTACGTCCTGGGCGGTCCTACGAAATACTGGGGAATTCTGGTCCACTCCAATCGACGTAACTACTTTTTCAAAAATGCCACATTCACGGTCATCGGAATAATAAAAGGGAAATTAATCGGTCACTTGGTGTTAACTAGTGTAATTATTAGCAGCACTTAAGCCATGTGGCACAGACAATGGGAAAACTATCACACCTTTGAAATTTTCCTAGTCTAAAGGAGAGATTCAAGTGAAAATTTTTCTAACCAAAAAAGAGAGATTTTGCACTTACCTCCAATGGCCTCATGGTTTCGAGAAGAGAGTAAAGAAGAAGGAAATTGGATTAAGGTTGAATGTCCGGCGACGAGGTCATTAGAAACAGAGCACAATCTCGGTCTGTAGAAGATCAGCCTTCTCACAGGAAACATACAGCATTTCGCTTAAACAGGGTTGGCTGGACGGGAATCTGAACTGGGGTATTCCCGAAAGCGAGTCCAGTGTCTTACAACTGAGCTGTCTTCCACGGTAGTATACGGAAGAGCAGTTTAAGGACTAGAGCGATATTGTAAACGTAAATGCGGCGCCCTATACATGACCACTTCGCTTCTGTGTGAAGACAGGCATTGCGAAATAAAACTATACGTCAGAACCTAGCATAATCAGTAGATAGCCATTAATCTGAGAATGAAATGTTGTGTGGCTAGGGCCTCCCGTCGGGTAGACCGGTTGACTAGTGCAAGTCTTTTTAGTTGACGCCGCTTCGGCGACTTGCATATCGATGTAGATGTGATGAAGACTACATAACACCGGTCCATGAGCGGGGAAAATCCTACAACCAACCGGGAATCGAACCCGGGCCCCTTTACATAGCATTCTGCCGCGCTGACCACTCAGCTAGCTCAGAATGACTTCGCTCGACGTAGAGACGAAGTACAAGTGGCGGTATTTACTGGAGCTTTAATAGTGTCAAATTACATTAATTCCAGCGCAGTGGAGGCTGCAAAAGATCAACATTTCTTGTGCAACAATTCTGCTTTTGAGTACTGAGGTATAGAGTAGTACATAGCGTGAAGTGTTGCAATCTAGCATTTGCTGCTATGTGATGGCGCAGAATTCCGGTTACTGCAGGACACTGTCACAGATGAACACAGAATTGCTAATACACGCTGTTAGTACTGCAGGAGAGAACGCAACGTGACCCCTCATACACTGAATATAACAGTATTGGGCTCGGATACGCGTCAATTACACTTCGTGAAGTCCGGAACCGCGGGACTGCTACGGTCGCAGATTCGAATCCTGCCTCGGGCATGGATGTGTGTGATGTCCTTAGGTTAGTTAGGTTTAAGTAGTTCTAAGTTCTAGGGGCCTGATGACCACAGATGTTAAGTCCCATAGTGCTCAGAGCCATTTGAACCATTTTCGAACACTTCGTGATTCAACAGCAGGCATATGTTGCTACCTATCTCTGAATCCACTGAAAGCTATTTTCCTGTCCTGTTATATTTTCCTTCTCCCTCCTCAAACGATTTCTTACGTACAAGTTCACAATTATGCTAAACTCTTCAAAGCCAGTTTCTGGGTACCGTAGTACAGCATGCATGCTGGTGAAACCTCTGTAATTCCACGTACTCTGAATGTTTGGTGCGTTTTACACATGCACCTACGTTATTTTCCTGCCATGGCGGTTATTTTTAGAGAACTTATTGTGACGTAATTCCTTTTGGCGGTGTTTCTATATGCTTAGAAGATGTCTTTAAATATCAAAACTTACATTTCATCAAACGGCATTAAACATGAGACAGTTACTAACAACAACCTGAAAGAGCAGGAAACAATTCAGCAACTTATCCTAGGGCATCCTTAAGCCAACCCAGACTTCAAAACTATTGCCAAGCAGAACACGCAGCTTAATGTTGAGTCCCAACTGCAGAGCAATTTTATATCGTCTGGACTCACTAATATTTTCACATTACGTACCAGAAAGAATTGTAGGATTAAATGATACTTCAACACTGAAACTTTCCATTAATTATCTGCAGCTAAATGATCAATATCCAACTGTAATAATTCTGTAATCTGAGACAACTAGTGCATCAACAAACTGCATGCAACGCTATATAGACTGAAAAAGGTTTTAGGAGCTACATTCCACAACCATACAACAATTATATGGCAATTTTCTCCACCAAATTTCATTTAATCTGTAACAGAACTACACAGAACAAAGTATGAGGCATTGTTAATTTCCTTTATAAACTTTTAAGGTTCAACTTCTACGTACTTTGTTCACAGAATTTTGTCAATGCACAAATTTAAAATATCCACTTAGCCAATTTATCTGTAACGACGTCAACACAACTTGCACATAGCTTTGTACTACAATATCACAGAAGTGATAACAGATAACCGTTGTATTTCGAAATTAAAATAGATATTCAGGAACTGCCCTACATTGTATTTAACAAACAAGACTGCGTGAACCGTCTGCTGCTATTTGACAGTGCAAAATTACGTGCACAAGCGAATAACGAGCTTTTAAATGTGGTGGGTTTATAATACAGACGAATATGACTTGGCTTGTGCACAAATAAACTAAATCGGCAAGTAGTTCGGGTGGAATAGTTTGCACAGATATTACCACTCTTCCTGTAGGACATCTGAAGTCTTGACTTTCTCCACAACAAAGAGGTAAGAAAACAACTACTTTAAGAAATGTGCAGTTACACGATAACTAAGCTATTCCGTCACTAAACTGCCTTTATCGCAGATGCGCTTTTAGAACTCGCAAACGGCCATAACAAAATTATAGTACTCACACATTCGACTATAACCTGCTTTTTCTTTTGAAATGTGGCTTCACAGCTCCCTAAGAGGCACAAACTTTACACAGTAATGTCTTCTACAAATGTAGGGGTACGCTCAACACTATCATGATTTCATATGCAATCAACGAGCCATCCATATCCAAGAAAGAAAAACACAACGTTCTGTTAAGCTGCGACCCTTAACCACTTAGCAGCTGACGATCGTCTTCTCTGATACTATGGGAAATACAGAAACCACAGAACATAATCGTAATGATATTCAAAGTTTTTGAAACAACAGTAACGACCGAAATTCGTAATGGAAAGCAAGAACGTAAGTATTTAAAGGGCGGAGCGGCATACTTTGGAGAAACTTAAGAGAGTCAATTATATCAGAAATTGCAAATAACGAATAGCCTGATGTGTGTTTTCAAAATTATCAAGGGGCAAATTTAGATGGAATATAACAATGAATCGTATCTACAATAGCAGAACTTTGAACAGAGATCGATTCAGTTCCAATTGGTACAACATAGACAATACGCAACAGGGGCAAATATGTAAGACAATGACTTGGTATTTACTGTGGATGGGCTCTATGTTGAATCCTCACGTCTCTGTGCCTTATATACATCGTTTCTATGGTGTCGGTATCTTATCCTCCATGGACGTTTGTAAAGTCAGTGAACATAATGCCAATGTTATCTCAACAGAAGTTTATGCCTCATTTTACCTAAAAACTACAATACGAATTCTCAGTTACAACGCAGATCAGCTGTCGTAACGATTTTCAACGATTCATCGAAGATGAGATAGACTTACTGGAAAGAAGATGCACGAAACAATGGCCACCCACTTTTGTGATGAAACACGTCATCTCTCTTAAGTTTTCTGTTTCACGTCTCTTCTGATTATAAAAATGTTCTATTGCGATATAAAGTCTCAGTGGGGGGAATTCCAAAACTTATTATGCAGTGGATGTGGAGGAAAAGGAAGGTGTAAAACGAAATCTAAGAATTTTTACTAATGCTAACGCTATGTCCACTGTAAAGTAGTGATTAATATGGAACAATAAAATCAAACGATTACTGGCGATTCAATACAAACGCCTGGCAAAACGTGTATTATGAGAGAAAAGATGACAGAGTTCAACGACCCGTCGACAATGAGGTCATTTGGGACGGGATACAACATTATATTACGAAAGGTTGGGGATGGAAATCGTCCACGCCCTTTTCAAAAGATCCAGCCCGGTATTTGCATGGTGCTGTTTAGGAAAATCACAGACAACCTAAATCACGATGGTCGAACACGAATTTTAACCGTTGTATATTACGATGATATAGAGTCTGAATACGCGATCTGAATATGAGTCCAAGAACATATTTGCGTACCAACAAGTTTATCTCAATATGAGCCAAAGGAGAAACAGACACACCTAAAAGCACACATACTACATTTATTTTCTTGTCGTGCATTATCTGCGAATAGGACAGTTACAAAACACTGTTTACCATACTTTGCACGGTGGATGCCGTGTATTAACACAGAGTCCACGTATTCCACATATTGAATTTCACCGCTGCTTACTGAAAGCCCACGTCCCCCATGCGTTCTCCCATATAGCCTGCGTACGAAAGCTATTGGAACTGCAACTAGCTCAATGTAAATTTCAAAGTGTGAAGAAAGACGCCCAATATGATCGTATGATGCCCTAGTATAAAATGGACTCCTACAAATGAGAAACAGATAATCATTAATAAATACTCATTAATCTCGGCGAAGCAGATCATGCGGATATTTTTCTGGGTTACATATACAGTACGCAGCAGGTAAAATATTCACTGCGGTATTCAGAGAAATGCGAGTGCTTTTCTAGTGTTAATATGTTTTGAAAAGAATAAAGAATATTACAGTTTTCCACAAATTTGTTGTAAAAGATACTAAACATGTATATAATGTAGCAATAGTGATGTAATGGCTGCGATTTGTTGCAACGGCTCCGCTTTTCGTTCGCCCTAGCTGTGTACAGCTCACAGTTATAAACATATAACGGGTTAATCAACGGGCACCCTGTCAACAGATGTTCCAACACACGCATATAAAAATATGAACCTATATGCACAATTCAAACTTATTGGTATAATGAATTTTCTCAAAACTCACGGTAGCGTATTGTCTTCAAAACTACCCCCTGCGCCGGCCATACTGCAAGTGGACTGTAAACAGACTTCAGTGTTTACAGACACAAAGAGTAACTGCACCAATCACAGTGTCAGTACGACGACATATGAAGATCGTGTGAAGAAGAGAAAAGTTGACAATGAGTTGGATATAGATGAAGTTCACTGCACATTCTTGTCTATACGTATCACAATCAGCATTTCTACTTTAATAGTATAGCATACAACAAACCGCTGGCTTCTCCGTAAGTGATTGCTTGTGATCACAAAATCTGCATAAGCCACCTCCATGGTCTTGGGTTCGATCCTGCCTTGGGAATAGAGTGACTACCGTTATTTGCTAGCTGCGAACTTAAAAGATATAATTATCTCAAATGGAATAAAAAATTCATCCAACCAACCAACATAGACGGATGGGTTGTGTGGCACAGGAGCAGATTACAAATTAATGACTATTCTGTAATTAAAGGAGTTATTTATCTCGTATGTGGTGTTTCAAATAAATATTAAACATTGTGACTGTGGCAGAAAGTGTTAACTTTGCCGTTCACGGACAGCTATCCACAATTAGTATGGGAATCTCACCTGCGAGTAGCACAAAAAAAGGTGTCTTTCTTTCCAGGTAACGTGGCATGACATAGGACTCCAATTCGGGTACACGGCGGTTCAGAACCCCGTCAGAGCACCCAGAACAAGGTTTGTTTAATGTTTTCTTCAATTGCTTACAGCAAACGCCATAATGTATCTTTTGAAAAGAAGGCCAACTTCCTTTCCCATATTTCGTCGTCGACTGGGCGTTAAACCCTATCTTCTTTCCCTTCTCGTGGTATATTATTGTATTTCACGTTTCAATGATGAGGCAAAACTGTTTAATCATATTCGGCACAACAGTAAAGTAATGCGAGAAAATTACGTAGAAATATGAGTCATATAGGCCTACGTATTTTTTTATTTACAAACAGTTAACCTGACAGTAACTTCCTCGTGAATAATCTCGTTAGTAAGGAAGTTGTCGAAAACGTAACGTCCTTAGAGACGGGATGACCGGTACTGGGAAGCAAAATCAGCTGTTTATTTATCAGAGGAACAATTGCGATATTTCCCTAACGTGATTTCGGGGGACCATTAAAAAATTTACACAAGATGGTCGGACGGGGATCTGAACCCTGGTCCTCAATGCCTTAACGGTTGATACAGAATGCAAGGTGGTATGATAAATATATGGTGTAATATGTTTTTTTTTTTCTTTTTTTATATTCACCATGTCTCTCGGTAGCTTTTCCCCAGCAGGGAGTTATTGAACATTGTATTAAGTGTGAACAAGATTCAAGTTTAAAGCACAACGCCTTTTTTTCTTACATTGCTCCGAGAGAATTTGCAGAAATCTTGTGGGACGACCACTGGCGCCACTCCGATAACGGAACTTGTGAAACTCCGCATTCGTTCGCAGCACACGTCTCACTTGCAAAAGGCGTTTCTCGTTCCTCGTAACTGACAACTTGCTACTGAAGGTAACAGAAATTTCATTTTAGTCGGGGGTCGTAGCATAGTCCTTTGATAACGGCCAAACAAACATATATAGCAGGTGAACAGCTCAAAAAGAAGGAACACGGCATTTTATCCACTAATAAGTCGATAATCGATTACTGCTGCTTACATTAACTTACATTAGTACAGACGATGACCCCCAACCCAATACATAAAAAAATATTGTAATTCAGTTTGATCTAACATATTAAGTGCAGTTACAAACTGGATTAGTGAATTCAGTTACGATACGACTTATATACTAAAGAATGTCTTAGAACATTCAGTGTATCCCTTCTGCAGAATGAAAGCGCATAAACAATATCGGCTATTAAATCACGCGTTGTTTTCTGTGGCATGAATTCTCGCTCTGTTGCAGAACTCTATCTTCTTCATTAAGCGTAGTAGTTTACAGTAGATTTACAGCTTTTTTCATTGCTCTACGGTCTACAATTAAAATATCGCGCACATTTTCCAGTATCTTTAGTTCTCTTCATTTTAACTATAATTCAGATCTAGTTTCATTTCCCAGAAAACTTCTCACGCAGTTTTCCGTAGTTCTCCCGAGTGAGAGTGTGATAGTAGCTTCACAAGTAAGTCATCGGCTCTCCTGGTCCCTCTAGTTCTTCAACACAGCAAATTTATTAGGGGAATTTACCAATTACTATTATATTGATGAAGATTGTTGTGCTACAGATACACACAATATTCATAAGTAAAGTCGTGACTGAAACGTTACGATTCTTTTGATTTCACATGGTTACCTTAATACGTGACTAGAAATTTTGAAAGATTAGAGGAATCTCAAACATAAACATATATGCTTTATGCATTGTCCTAGTACATTTAAATGTATAATCAACCTCGTAACATTATATATGGGCTCCACGTACAACACATGTATTTTATGTTATAAATCGAAAAACAGCGCTGACGATGCGTGTCTGAATAGAAAATGTCTGAGCGAATTTTCAATTAGCGTGTGCGGATAAGACCAGCGAGTAATTTTAGATGTTGGGCGCTAATTGAATTGTATTTATAATCAGGACTTCGGTTCGAATGTCGTGTTGCAACCAAGAACGCCACAAAAAAATGTCAATACGTCCGGGCGTGTTAGCATATCGAGGTCATTCCGTACGGTGAATTTCCACGTGAGAAAAACGAATGCATTAATATTCAGATAGTTATTACCTAGGCACAATACGGTAAGCTACACATGGAAAACTGCTACAGTAGCGATTGGTGCAGTTTCCCAAAGTTTCTGTTTGCCACTGAGGCCTTAAAAGGAAACGCAGACCGCGCCACGTCATCGATCAGTGTTCAATACCAGCTGTGACGCAAAAGACGAAGGGTGTGTCGGTTTTAAAATACGATCATAATTTCTTAGTTCAGGTCCTACGGTGTAATAAAAACGGTAATAATAATAAACAATCGCTAATCACTTATTTTTACGATAATAAACCGTGATAGTTACTATGCAGGATTTCTACAGAACCATGCAACTGTGACGCAGAGAAGGCTTAAAATCTTAAAAAAAATACATTGATTAGCTATTTACGGGATAAGGGCAAGTTTCACAAGTAGAAAACTGACTTCATATTATTGGTTAGGTTCCTCACACCAACTCTCTAGAAATCTTGTCTACAGAGACATTTACGACTGCAGCCCTCTACTCCGGAAAAAGTTACCGAAGAGGCATGACAAAGTGGAATTACCGCGAAATACTACAAGAAAGCAACGTACATATCCTTTAAGCGCTAACGCTCATTCTGGGTGTCAGGTGACAATGTTCTATGGTGCAGGAAAGAAGGATGGGGGACCAATCGCTACTGTAGATGTATTTTCTACATCTACCGTGGGCCGTCATTTGCCTTAACGGCTACATCATCATGATCGCGGTTTTAATGACCGCAGTCTACTGCAATAACTAACGGAACACGTCAGTTCTCTGCTGAGCATGTTGCCAATAACTCCCCTAGTACGCATCTCAAACACGTCACAGCGATGATGTGTGGCGTAGTTTTTACAATGACCCACACCTGGTATTGTGGGACTTCTGTTAAAAACTGGTGCGGAATCACTACCACCTTTAACATAATCCAACGTAACGACCAATGCAGAGATACGTACTGCATCAGTGCTGAAGCTAGCATATGCTAGCAGCACGACTACACTAAAATTAATTTACAAATCATCTTAGATGTACATTGGTAACACCTCTCGCCTGGTCCCTGTAATACTTTGATAAATCACGAGTGACGTAAAACAGCATTTCATATTCCCGTAACAGGCTTGAGTGTCACTAGATTCTAATACATGGGACTCAGTAACATACTAGCGTAAAACTTCTACAAAAAGACCTGCGAGAACATGTGCGCTAACTTGAGTATGAAGCCCACATGTTAAAAGTGCACGCACGGAGTGAGATCCAAATTCACTAAAAAACAAAAAAATATATATATCAGCTGGGCGCAGGCTTCCAACGCGCAGCTGACGAAAATGTTTCACGCGAGTGCGAAGCTGTTTGTTTTAGTTACTAAAACTATAGTTGTAAGAATATCTCCTCAAACACCATACCAACGGAATTGGAAGAAATTAAAACAGTCCGTTGTAGGCCAAGATCTACACGATATGCAGGGAACCAGAGCATAGCTTTAAGGAATATAACAAAAGATATCCGCAAATTAATACGAATACAAGCAATAATAAATCTGATAATTATAACACCAACCGACAAGCAGGAATTATTTATTCTCGAATGGCTCTGCTGTCAGCAGACTAGGAACACAGACGGCTCAATACAATTACAGCTCATCTGGAGCACGCAAAATAATCTGAAGGATGCATGGTAATAAATGTCCATCCGTACCCGTACTGCGGCATCAGGAATTCTTTTTGTGGTTACTGTATCTTCACGCTGCGACCAGTTTTATATGGCTAACACTGAGCATACAAGTCATGCGAAAATGTAGGAGGACGCAAGCAACGAAAACAAAGAACCATTATGCGAAGAGATATCCCATTCTTGGGATTAGAACTTTGCCTGTACTACATAGCATTGAATGTCAGGATGTGTTGTACTTTATGAAATTATGGGAAAGAGAAGATGGCAATCATCATGACACAACGCCGACTATATTCTGAGGTAAATCCGTCCACACTTTACCAGGTACTTATCACTTATCACTGCTGTTCCACTGAGTCTTGAAGAGGGTAGTTCTTCCGAGGAAGTGATTATGTCCTGGGGTTATGATCAGTAGGGGTGACTGCTGACTGTTGTTACAGTCGGTACAGGTTGTTGACCCCCCCGCCCCTCCCCCTCCCCCCCAAAAAAACACGCATCCTACTAAGAAGTTGTTCTTACGGCCGTATCTAAAAAGACGGATGCCATCCGCATCCTACAGACACTATGAATCGAGACACAAATGAATTAGAAATTAGCTGACAGTGGTAATTGATTTATATCAATAATGCAAGTAGAAAATTTGTGTCGGACTGGGACTATCTGTCTCTTAAGCAGGAGACTGGGGTTCGAATTCTCACCAGGTACAAATTGTCAGCTTGCCTCATTCATGTAAATCAATGTCCATTGGCAGCCAAAGTCTTTAATTCCTTTGTGCCTTGAATTATGCATAAATAATTAAATGAGTGTCACAGAAAAAAAACATAAGCAGTACGCCGAACGAGATGTACCAACTCACCGCCGGCGGTTGAAAAATTTACCTAATTTCGCAAACGTATACCAAACGACTAGAGGAAACTGTGTTCGGTGGCCGAAAATGAAAGAAAAAAAAATCATAATGAATTGGTTCCTTTCCTATCGCGAAAGTATTATCCTAACCGACAGCGTTGAGGAACAAATAAATTCGAGATTACTGGAACAGGAAACTGAGAAGGCGAGTATAGAAAGTTTGTTTCTAGTAATACAATCAATACGGTAATTACTGTACGGGAAAACGGCTGCCCACCAAGTTCAGAACATGAAAAGATGGAACAAAACAAAGCCCGTATTCTTGAGTCAAGTCAGATTTTAGGTATGTCCTTTGGTCTTCACCATCTTCTGTCTTGGCTCCATCAACAACAATGAAGACAAGATGCGAGTAGCCTACCTATGGGAGTAGGAACAGCGCAAAGACGAAAACTATAATTTGTTGACGCTTTCCAGAAACAATGCCTGACGCGCTAAGCTCCAATCTGAGTTCTTGGAATAGTACGAGCAGAATCACTTAAACACCAACTTGAAATCAATTAATCGTGTGTGTGTGTGTGTGTGTGTGTGTGCCGAATTAGCAGAAAGTAATCGATATTCGAAGCTTAAAAACGATGAACGACCAAATAGTCTGGATCAAGCATAAAGAGCTTGTAGGAGTAACTCGCAGTTTTCGGTTAGGCAGAACCCAACTGTGTCGATGGGATACTGAACGCGGCGCACTTTCGTATTCCTTACAAGTGCTCTGATAGGAAGCCGTAGCAAACGGCTGTTTCCACCAGAGTGACTCTCACGAAAAGATTTCTACAGAATGTTCCTGCCTCTGCATCCCAGTCGCTGGCTAGTTGAAAACTAGAAATCATGAGTCATTTGAAGGCCTCCAGTCGGAAATAAACTGAAGCACGCGGTCCTTAAAGGGTCAACTGAGATCTCTGGTCTCTGTTTAAAGCAGCGAAAATAGATGTATGGCTAAGCAAAACACACTCACTCACTTAAATATCACACAATACAACAATACTGAGGCAACAATTACTGGTGATTGACTTACAGTAAGCTCGGCTCCCACCGCTCCGACACACGTATGTCCATACCCTTGGGCCACACGAATCGACTTCCACTGTACGTCCACTTACTAACAAGATTTCACAACGAGAATTCTGGTACTCTTTCGCTACTGCCATACGCTATGGAGATAACGCACCACAATTAAGCACAAACAACTAGGAGGGTACATGATGGGGACACTGGAAGATTGAGTGTGGCGATAAATTTGTTGATGTTATATCACTGGCTGTTTATTTACTGCAGAAGATCTTTTCACTTTTTCACTGTATAAGAGGGAAAGCTATTTTTCCGCCGAGTAACTATTTTTGGAAGAGGGACACACAGCCACCACTACCGAATAAAAAATGCCATTGCGTTCCCGGAAGCACTAAGGTGACATATCGAAACGCGCACACGCGTCGCGAAAGGACAGCGATCTTCGGAGACGCACCCTGGCAAGAGCATTTCCACGAGCGTTCTTCAGCTGTCGGCCATCTGCTAGTGCGGGCGGCTGGGAATATCGGTGACGCGCTGGCGCCGTCAACGTCTGCGTCGATGCCGTCTCCACAGCTCGGGGCGTAGTCAGGCCGCGGTGTCAGCTGCAGTTGCAGCTGTGGAACGTACGTACACTGAGACGTCGCACCCGACCGGAGATGGAGATGCACGGACGCGGCTGCGGTTGCTGCAGCTGCGGAGGTTCAACCAGGTCGTCCCGTGACGCAACTGCCACGACTGTGCGGACACGACGATACACAGATACACACACACGACGCACACACAGTGGATTCGTTTGGCGTCTTAACGCAGGGCGCGCGAACACCGGGCTCAGGCCGAGCCCGCGGCACGGGAAAATGAATTGCTGGTCGCTGTACTACGGGCCCGCTGCGCGCATCGCGGCCCGCTTGCACGTGCTTCTGGTTCGAGGAACAACACGGAGCGGTGCGGCAACGCTGCGCGCGCCTCGGCGCAGCGGCGGCGGCAGCGGCAACGCCGCACACCGCGAGCGAATGGCCTTGGGGGGAGGGGAAAGGGGCTAAGCCCGCTCGGGGAGGGGGGCGGTGGGGGGGAGGAGGGTGGCTGACTCGCTGGCAAGATGGCCGACCAGGGCACTCCGCGGCTGCGGGCGGTCGCGGCGGGTTGTATGCGTTGCTGTATCGTTGATTACATCCTGGCTCACAGCTGAAACACGCACCATGACCAGCAAAAATTTACCCCTTCGCCCACAGTGCCCTTCAACTTTAACAGTTGCAGTCATTGTAAACGGGAAATATATCGTAAAGAACAGCGTTAATTACTGCTGTAACAACAAAATATGCTGCTAAATATTATTCTCAGTGCGTTTCGAAGACTTGGCTCCATCTTTGTGTCACTAGATTGTCAGATGGAGTTCAGTTTCCGATATGCACATGAACTAATCAATATGTTGTGATGACTGGTTGACTTTTATTCGTTCTTTTGACAGTTTGAACACAAAAAGGAAGCAGCCCGCTCGCACATTGTTACGCATAAAAAAGTAATTATAATTAGATTTCTTAATGAGCGGTGTGGTCTTTTTTTGCGGAACCTAACCACTTATAATCCAAGCACAACGCCGAAAATCGGAAAGAACAACCGATGTGCTTCTAAGTGGCACTAATATCGAACCTAAGCTACTTTAGCACTGGTTGATAACCTTTCTTTCAGATCGCTTCCACAACAAGGAATTGGTACTTGATGGTGCAAGTGAATAAGTGTTTAAAAATTTATGAAATAAAATAGATATCGTGTATAAATGTGTTTCACTGAGACGCCATGATTGCATGTCAGTTTCGTTAATCAATTATTCAGGCAGATTCATTGCCCTCTGTTGGTCCAAATTCCGGTAAAACCCAGTGGTTATCAAAGAAATTAGGACTTCCGCATCAGTAGCTAACGACGCTTATCGTTCACTAAGGGATGCGATGTCTTTTGTTACTGACAGGACGTCAAATCCATATGCGTGATCTTCGCGTAGAACACTACTACAATGATAAGAGATCACGTTGCAGGTGTGTTCATGAAACACATCGTGTAACAAAGTGACTGTAAAAAAAGAATAATACATTCTAACTTCAGGATAGTATTTGTAATATTTCTAAAAGATAACAAGGCAAATTAACTTCACTACACAGATTTCCACATTTAGGATGATTTTTGAAATGAAAATTTCTGTTCCTGTGGGGTTCCTTCCTATAAAGAGCCATAGTAGTAGGTTCATTCTCTTTGGCTATATTGAGTTTTCACATAGGCTTGTTAAGGTGTTTATTAAATGGAGGTAGCACCATGTTCTCAATACGCTCGACGGTTTTTCTCTGTTAACTTTATCAGAGGCTTTTTCCAAATCAACAAATGCTAAGCGGATCTCTCGAACGTTGAACCTGCGACTAAGATTAAAATATCCGGTACTTCCTTTGTACTGGTACTACGACCAGTCACGCTGTCACTGCTTTTTCGACGAACACGTTTATTCTTCCATTAACCACCTTTCGAGTCACAGCAGGCTCATCCTAAGATGGTGCGTTTTTTATGTTTCATACCAGGCGCAACTATTCGCAGTGATTGGAGCGCTTGTAAAATAGTTGGAATGCATGTGCTTCTGCAAATCAAGTGCATCTGAGCGCTGTTTTCCTTAGTATGCATGCAACTGCGTACTTTACATCAGAGGTTAGTACCTTTCATTGTCTCATAATAATCAAAACGCAATGGCTCACTTGCCTACGTGGTAACCTAACTTTCCTGCCCACAAAATAAAAATAATCGCGAACTCTTTTTCTGTAGCTGTTGTTCCCCTCTCGAGCAAGCTACCCCTGCATTGTGTGCACAATTCTATATCCCCTTGAAGCACTTCCAGCCTCATAACGTTCCCCCAAAAATTAACGTATATAGTTAATTTCCTTCTGGCAAAGCAAACCAGATACTCCCATTTTCTGACAGTTTTTTCTTCTCTTTTCATTCCTCGTTGCGCCAATTTTCTCTCTCCTAGCTTCATCACTTGTTTTTTTATCACGTTCGTCTGCTGTTCCCTCTTCCACCCCTCACGTTCATTGTCGGTAGCGCTCATTCCTACTGTTATTTACCAAACAATTTGTCTTTGTCGTTGTTCATATCATAAACGAAGATAAATTACTTTTTTCTGCACTGTTTGCGTCACAGCAATTTCTAAAGCTTGGGTTCTATATTATATGTAACGTATGGAAAATATGTAGAATGCCTGCTTAGATGTGTGAGTGGGTCTGATGGCTGCAATATTTCGAGGTTAGGTAAATAAAGGATCGTCTTAGAGTTCCATACTTACAACTTCAAGAATTATGTAGCGCGTAATTGACGAAATAATACCACAATCCTTTGTTGATGAGCATAAAAAGGTAGAACTTATGCGGTGGTAATTAAATTCCAGTTACAGACTTTGAGGACAGGATTCTTACCCCAAGACAAGAAAAAATGTCTAGTAAAAATGGTCTCTAAATAGCTTGTGTAACTTACTGAGCTATGAAGTATTCATTGGAAAGCTCTTGTTTACTGGAATTTTTTTCTGGATTTGGTCGATACTACAACCTGTCAATACTGTTGTACAACAGTACTTCGATACCTTGAAATACATCTGTTCTGCTGTAAGCTCTTAGGTTTCCATATTTTGGGAGGAGGTAGCATAGACCAAAACCACAACAAATACCCAGTAAACATGGGCTCTAAACCATACACCTTCAGAGTTATGAGCACTTCGTCATCTTCGATACTGTGAAAAACATCTGTTCTACTGCAAGATCCTAGCTTTCCATATTTTTAGAGGTTGTAATATCGACCAAAATCAGCAAAAAAGTCCAATAAACACGGGCTTTCAGTGCATGCAATATTTTTATGAGAATTTGTTCAGTAGAAGAGATGTTCAAAGTAGCAAAGATGAAAAAGTGCTACAGCTCTTACGCTATGCATTTTAGAGTCCATGTTTGCCAGATTATTTTTTTTTTCTTTTACTGGCCAATACTACCTCCTCCCAAAGAGCATAGATCTTGCAGTAGGTATGTTTCACAGTATCAAACAAACGCTTATAGCTGTAAGGTATGCAGTTGGAGCCCATGTTTATACTAGACTTTTTTATTGTTCTGTTTCAAGGAACATGTTCTCAATGTCTGTAAAGGGAATTTAGTTACACCCTGTAAACAATTCAATTATTTTCATCAGTACCACGAACTGATTGTCCCTGGTGTAAAAACATAAAGTTTCGTAGGGAGCACATTGCGCTCATGTGGTTGCGATCTAGATGCTTGTAACACAATAAATTGGTAGCCAAGATCGCGGGAATTCTTTTTATTCCATGATTATCGGTTTCGGCGAAACTAAAGCCGCCATCATCGTATCTTCGGACACATACAGGTTACAACATCACCATTGTTTGCCTTCATGTTGTAACCTGTATGTGGCCTAAGATCCGATGATGGCGGCTTTAGTTTCGCCGAAACCGGTAATCATGGAATAAAAAGAATTCATGCGATCTTGGCTACCAGTTTATTGTGTTAAAAACATAAAGTGCTTGTAAATACCAGCCTTCTTAGGATATCTGCTGTAGTTCGAAATATAGCTAATGGAACAACAAATTTAATTATTAGAAAATCAGTGTGAAATGGCCGGCTGCAGTATCAGTAACCAACACCCAAAACTAAATTGTGAATAATTTTTGTTACGTTTCCGAAGAAGTTCTCTGCTGCTAATATCGCGATTGAAGTTGCATTCAGAATTGCATGAGATAATCAGTATAGTTCGATGTGCTTTCTCTGGAGTTAGCCCCCATAGCCGAATGGTAAGTAAGGATGGTTTACACCACGATATTAGGTTGCAAAAGTCGTTACATGAAACTAGTTTCACGAAACTGACTTCATATGCGACTATAAACACAGCGAAACCTGTGTGAACTACAGTTTCTTCGTTTTTTGGATATCAGAGTCGTATCCCAAATGAAATTATTGGCAGGTGCACAAATAGTGGCGAAGTGAATACCTGTCTGCATGAAACAGACACGTAAGAAAAGAAATGAGGGACCTGTCTGAATTCGTAATTGGATAAAAGAAAGACTTCGACTCGGCTGCTCATCGCCCTTGCTGCAAAAAATTACTGTGGAAGAGCCGAGACGTTATTTCAACCAACTGAGAGTGTCACTAGAATAGGTCACGTTTTTTCTTAGTAGGTTAATAATGCGACAGGGAAGAAAGCCAGAATTGAAACTACGGACCATTCTGCGTTTTTCGGCATGTCTCTACCAAGGACGTCCACAGGGTAGTTTGTTGGCGGGTGGGGGCTACACCCTAGGGCTATGGAGCACTCTAATATTTTGGAAGGTGAAAAGTCATTTGTAAATAGCCACAAAGAAGTTCCCGTTCAATCCCTGTAAAAATCTTGGTTAATACCGATTTTTAAATAATAATAAAACAGCTGACTACACTATATTTTTCCCTTATTCTGAGAGATAGGGCGGGAGGTTGCTTCCGGATATGGCCACCCTTGGTCTCTACGGTAGTTTCTGTCTGTTCCACAGCTTGTATTTTTCGTAATTAATTTGTGTGTGTGTTTGTGTGTGTGTGTGTGTGTGTGTGTGTGTGTGTGTGTGTGTGTGTTTGTGTGTGTATTTTCCTAATGGAATGAATATTGCTCTTCGAATCAGACAGAGTCTGTTCATCCATTTTTAGATCGTGTAGGACTGCCTCAAAAGCAGCAACACGTCGCTACTAGTTTTTGTTGTCAACATAACTGAAATCCCACAAACACCTATGCATAGCATAGAAGTCCAAGAAGCGAACAATTTGCTCCGTTCCCCACTTCGTATTTAACTTTTTTTTAACACGCCTCCATCACGATACCTAACGTAAAAGCACGCGCAACAACTCATTTCGCGTCGCCGAAGCTGGAACAAGCTGAAACTATTTAGTTTCGCCAACGACTTACGCAGCCGCGTGCCGTTCATGCGCAGTGGCTAGTAGCGCCGTTTCGAAACATGGTTTCGTAATCTAGTGTCGCCAAGTAAACTAGCCTTTACAGATCTCGTTAAAAATACTGACCATCATGCTAACGGCAGTGTGCACTGCAACTGACTTAGCCAGAAAAGCAAACCCGAGCCATAAAAAGTACAGTTGGCATCTTTGTTGTCTATGGCATGTACCGTTAGTGAATGGAGCAAGTTTGTTCCGAAATAAGACACTCAACACATTCAACCGACATTTCCGCTATTGAGCAGATATTTTCGGTGCAATACAAATACAAAGATAAACAAGGGTAAGAAATCAAACGAAATGCAATTGCTCTGCAACTAACCACCACAGACCAAGGGTCCCCAAGTCTAAAATGAGAAATACCGTTGAACAAGCTCCGAAAATTTGTCGATGGAATTCTGGTTCACACTATCGATATTACTAATCAACTAGGTGCCACAGTACCATTTTCATGTTGCCTACCTAACGACGTCCAGGGGAGGATGAAAAGTTTAATATTTTTTAAATCTACTTATTAAGAGATACGATCTTATGTTAAAAGTTTAACAACTAACAAGGGGAGGCCACGACGTGGCATCGCAGATTTATTTCAAACTTTGCACACCCTTCGTAAGCCATTAAAACAACGTAATGTTCAAGAGTAGTAATGTGCACTTCTCTGGCAATTCCAAAAAAAAAAAAAAAAAAAAAAAAATCGCAGATGTTCTACGCTTCTGTTATGTAACTTAAGTATCGGTGCGAAGGTGACAGCCATAAGTCACTGTGGTCAGAGGGTTAACTGCCCTCTGCAATAAAAAATAAAAAATAAAATAAATAAAATATCTGAGTGAAAGGATCAACGATGAACTTGAAAGGATGTCATAGGTCCTCCGCCCCGAACAGATAGATACAACCAGCAATGACGAACAAAATGAGATCAACAAAGAAAAAAAGAAACGTGTTCGGTGAGAGGGGTAGCTGCCATCTGTAATTAAAAAAAAAAATCTGATCAACGGATCGACGATGAACCTGAACGCCTGTCGCAGGACGTCCGCCGTGAACAAATGCAACGAACAATAACGAACAAAATAGGTAAAAAAAAGTTGTTAACGTTCGAGCTACTTACGACGAATATGTATGAGGCGACGGTTCGACTCGCGCTCAAACCTTCATTTTTGTAGTTCAAGAGCAAATTCTGTGATATTAAAAGAAATGCACCTACACTGTTTGTTCTCGCTACATTAGCAACGTCTCACCGCTATGCAGGTTAACAGTCAAATGGGGCCTGCCTTTGTGTATGCAGCTCAAAGCTTAGAGGCGCAAACTACAAGGTTCCGGGTACCTTACCACATTGCATATATTGGAGATTTCGCAAATCACGACAGGAATACATTTTCAGGAAAACTCTATGTGTTTCTTTATTTCCTTGAAAATAGTAATAGATATGTTCGTTCTAATACTTAATTTAATTAAAAATACCAAGTAGTCAAAGAACATAAAATTGACTAAAGCTTCATACAAATACTTGTGGTTTTTTTTTTTCAGATCATACTACCTGTCAAACGACATATAAGTTAAATAATATGACCAGTGATGAAAAAAATATAGATTAATAATTGGGTTTGAGCGGAAGCAGAACCGCCGCCTCATACACGTTCATCTTACATAGCTCGAACGCTAACTACTAGATCGTCGTGAAGTCCAACGCTCAGATACATCAGTTACATAACAGACGCGCTAAACTTATCTTGTGATTTTCTCGGAATTGCCAGAGTAGTGCACCTTACTACTTGCCCATTGTATTGTTCTAATTGTTTTAGTCTTGAGGCAGCGTAACTGACGGCGCGCGAATATCCTTAGTTTAGTCATCCAGTATTTGAGGATGAGAGCACCTGGCTACTACAAAAAACTTAAGAAGTAGTTTCGAGCGTTTAAGAAACTTTTTCTCGCTGACGCCGCCCCACAAAATGATGAAAGGAAAAATTTTATCGCCTACAACATTTTCGCTGTTGAAGCAGTAAAACTTTAGCACGAGACATGACGTTTTCGCAACACATATCAACATGTATATCACTGAATGTGACTGCAAAATTATGTTTTTATATGAGACATATTCAAGAGAGATAACGTCACGAACATTAAGACGCGCGGAACACTTGCCTTTGCTTAAAAGGGAGCGCATATTACCGAGACCATATTCGTCCGGGTTTTCATAATGAGAACACTGAGCGTCTTCCAATGAACGTTTAGTATGTTTTCAAACTTTTTCGTGCCTAAAAGCTTAACTCCGATATTTAACACATTTGCTTATCCGTAAAGTAATCAGACCTTTGCAACTGTTTTACACTTGGGAGTTCTAGTGTGTAAATAATTGGTGATTTACTGGTATCGTAGAATAGTAATAACGTCTTCTTCGTGAAACATTCCGCACCGACACTTGTAGCTGTTCATTGCTGATATTACTGAAGAATACTGTGCTCAGGCGAAGCACTTGTGGGTTAAAACACAGTACAAACTTTTATTACTGCAGGCGACTACTTATCACAGCATATTCACGCAAAGGATACTCAAGTATATTTATCGCTACTGTTCAGAATTATCCCTGACATCAGTGCGTTGATCAGTAGAATTTTCACTATGTCTTTCGAATTTTCAAATTTACTGAGGAAACGATGTGAATATTACTGGAAAATGACTTGGCTGTAAGGTAGTTCAGAGCCACATCGGGTCCGACATTTCCTGCCTTACGGCCGACTCGCATGAGAATCTGGTTGTTACCGGATGGGCAAGTTCCACAAGAAACACACTCGTACAGTCCGTTGCTTCATGAGTCGCTGGCCCGGAATAGGTCGCGCTGAACACGAGATTCCGTTATCGCAGCCGATAGTGCGGTCACCGCGCAAAACTGCGATAAAAGAATTTGTTTATCGCCAAACAGTTTTTTGGTACTCCACTGGCTCAAGAGGCTTGAAGGACACTGAATTTTTACTTCTCCCGCCGACTGGGCAACATTTTGCAGCAAAGAAATAACCACATATCCTTTAGACTTGGTATTCTGTCAATAGGAAACGACCAAAAGTTGGATTGAGTAGCACATGCTTACCGTAAAGAAAAAAAGAAAAGAGGTGTAGGGATGTGTAACAGGATGAAAGATGTATGCTTCTGGGAAAATTCTTTAACATGATTATTTAACCAACGATGCAACTGTCTTCAGAAATAATCTGTTTTTGAATCTCACCAATGCTGTTGTGTGTATAAGTATAGTTATCGTATTTTTTAGGAGACTGAGTATCGATATTATCTTTATTTATAATTTGTCATCGCCATATAATCAGCATAACACCTAAGAAGACTGCTAATGGTAAGAAAAACGTTTCTGAAGAAGAGTAGTAGTGCGAAGTATTTTCTGAAGATTTTTGTCTGGAGTACAACCATGTCTCGAAGTGGTAAATGGACGATAAACAGTTTAGACAAGTACATAAAAGCTATTGAAATGTGGTGCTACAGAAGGATGCTGAAGATTATATGAATAGATTACCTAGCTAATGGGGAAGTACTGAACAGAACTGAGAAAACAAGTAATTTGTGGCTCAAACTGAGTAAAAGAAGGGATCAGTTGATTAAACACGTTCTGAGAAATCTAGGGATCACCAGTATAGTACTAGAGGAAAAAGTCAGAGAGAGAGCAAGAGATGAATACAGTAAGCAGATTCAGAAGGATGTTGGTTGCGGTTGTTATTTAGAAATGAAAAGCCTTGAACAGAATAGAGTAGCATGGACAGCTGCATCCAACCGGTCTTTGGACTGAAAACCACAACTCGTTCGTAATGGGTGTTCTACTATGCACCCTAACAACTACATTTATAACAGATAAAATCAAAGTATTCAACCCACACATTATTAGAACAGAAAGCAATGCAAATATCATATACAGAAGCACATATTTATTATACAAAATATTTATACATGTTGCATAAAGTGTATGTGCATTGGCAAAACACACGTCTTTAAGTGGTTAAATATTAAATATTTTGAACATGGCTGCGCTCCAGCAGCGGTTAGAGATCAGTAAATGAATTGAAAGCAGCTAACGAGATGCAACAAAAGGTCGTTTCCTTCAATCTTTGACCATGGTTTCTTCAAAATTACATGTAACTAAAATTTCATATTGGGAAAACACCAAATAATGAAGTGATCTAACATTTATCCAATGAAAATATGCTGGCAGCATACGTTATTAAATATGCTGGCCCTTATGATCACGGCATGTCAAGTAAAAATAGTTACAATCCAGAACGAAACCAATTCAAATGTCAGGTCATGCTGCTTTGGATTAATTTACTGGTTAAACATTACATTTGATATATCCCTTTAACCGAATGACAGCATGATTGCAAGAGACGTTGGAAGCAAATCTCTGATTTAAACAAAGATCGAATATAATTTTTGTACTAGGTGCTTAAAGATATTAGGTGATTCACGTGTCCTTTTAATTGCATAAATCTACATATTCGGAGCAAATGTGTTTGAAATTTACGATAGTTAAATCGCATGTACGCAGTCACTTTTACGTAATACCCGCTTCTATTCCACCTGGTAAACCATGAAGTGTATGCAGTATTAGGTTTGCAACGAGCTGTAAGAAGTGTTTGATAGAATAAATGAAGAGGTATAGTTTGCATTCACACTGATACTATAAAGTTTGAAATCAGAGGCCGACAATGCAGATGTCAATTTCAACTTTATTGAATGCCATGCTTTTTTCTCTTTCATAAACTTTTGTTTTCGTATCTACACAAGTTACTTCAGTGTAAGGTTAGAGTTTATGTTATGGTTAACAACCTTAATCGAAAGCTCCTGAGCAAGCATTCAACTATGTGCATTATGTTGCACATACTAGATGAAAATTGTTGAGTTCCAGGACATAACTGGTCAGGGCAATGGTAATCTAGTCGGTGCTTAGCTGTTTTCCGATATAACTTTCTACACGCAGATGGGGAGGAAACGCAATTACGAAATTGGAAGAGTAGAAAATGTCGTAACGAAAATCAAGTATATCGCAAAGGAATAAAAGTCTGAAAGCATTTTTGGTGAATATGTTGAAAGATTATCGGTGCAGAATTTATTTGTACTGGGGGCTCTGAAATCGATTCCGGCAGTAGGCTATTTTTGTGATTTTAGGTAAGACGTTTACTTCTTGAGTGAAAATGCTTAAATGACCCTGATTCCACATTAAAACTCTCTTAACGAGCCGACTTCCTTTCCAGACGAAGGCAGCTCTGTAATGCTTTACAGAATTTGGGCTGGACTGATGACCGCTCTAACTTATATTTATCTGAATTAGCAATGCGTTGATATCATCAGAAAAATAAAAATAATAACTTGTTGTACATAAGTAGAGCTTTCAGAATTTTGCGCACCAATCACTTGTTTTGATATTGTACTGAAGAACAGAAAACAAGAGAAGAGGAATAGTGAGACAGTTCACACTGCTTATGAGATCCATGATGCTGAAAAAGGTGTTTATCTACTGAATAAGTTGCCACATACAAAAAGGAATTTTGCGAGCCTGTTACATTTTTATTTGCTCAATGGAGCCAGTTTGAAGATATTTAATTCATACTTTAAGAAAATTACAAAAAACACATATGGTAACTGGAGCAAGTATTCTTGTTTCAACAGCCAGCCTGCATACAGGAAAAGAAAATTTGGACGAAGAGTATATATAACAGAAGTTAACGAACAGCGACTTGAGGAAGTCTAAAATTAAGGTAATCTCAAGTACTAACATCTTTTGGAAAAGACGATTCCACTACCAATAGTTCACTTAATGCAAAGCTTCATGATAAGCAGTTTCATATGAGTACCAGGTAATTGTGCCATACAGTCAGGGAAGGAGAATAAGGGTTCCCTGATGTCTGAACAGTTGAAATGGAGACAATTGGTAAAAGTTTTATTAAAATTTCTCCTTTTCTGCGGCTTTATGTGCAGTCGAATGAGCTGAATCTGCATAATCACGAAAAGTGATATGCAATGAGAGATATCAAAAGCGACAGAATTGCTACCTCTGACACTTCGAATCGGCTTCGACACGAACGTTATTTGTGACTCTCTGTATAAGAAGCACGTCACTGCATTATCTAGGACTTTGTAATTAGGATTTATCTTTTTACTTAAAGTTACGTGCTTGATTCATGTTTGTCCTGTTTCGTTAATAGGCAAATGCTTGATAATGATCAGGAGGTTGAAATTGGCCAACAGAAAATAAAATTGTTACGTAAAGCTATAGCTTGTATGGATAAATGTTTTCATTTAACCAGGAAAGCTTTTTCTATCTTTTTTTCAACACAATTGTAGCGGATTGCTGCTTTCCACTAAAAATATTTTGTACTGCGTAACACCCAATTATTTTCGTTATTTCACAGCAAGTGATGTTTTTAGTTAGATGAGACGGGCATAATAAAAATATGAAAATGATTCTGGTGTTGGCGACACCTTTCACGTATACGCCGTACTGAAAAGATTTTAGCTTAAATTTCTCGCGCCACATCTCTTTAATAACTAAGTTATCTTTTTCTACATAGAAGCAGCACAAAGGGACAGGCAATACATTCATTTGAACTGAGTATTATTTGTCAGTCGTGTAACTGCACAGGAAGTGGAGTCCGTGCAAGTAATCCGAATGGACAGCACTTTCTGTCAATATAAGGTAGATTGGAGCAAAACTGAATCAAGAAAGAATATATATAAAGAAATATTTCATTGAATCAAGTTCAAGAAGCAATAAAAGACAGAATGAGTTTTTTCTCCGAGTTCGTCGGGAAACCTTTTACAAGAGAGTTCTCAGAAATTGATTTTAAGAAACGGCGAACCTGATATCTCATTTGTTAGTTCCTCTGAAAAGCTAACCCTTTCTGCGCCGACAGAAACGAGATGACAAATCTCATAGCTGAAAGGTCAACGGACTGATCAGGAATTGCTTCGTAGAAAAAGATAATGTTTCTTGATATTGAGCAAGCAGTAAAGGTAACAAAAGAAAAATTCGGAGTACGTATTAAAATCCATAGTGAAGAAATAAAAACTTTGAGGTTCGCCGATGACATTGTAATTCTGTCAGAGACAGCAAAGGACTTGGAAGAGCAGCTGAACGGAATGGATAGTGTCTTAAAGGGAGGATATAACATGAACATCAACGAAAGCAAAACGAGGATAATGGAATGTAGTCGAATTAAGTCGGGTGATGCTGAGGGAATTAGATTAGGAAATGAGACACTTAAAGTAGTAAAGAAGTTTTGCTATTTGGGGAGCAAAATAACTGACGATGGTCGAAGTAGAGAGGATATCAGATGTAGACTGGCAATGGCAAGGAAAGAGTTTCTGAAGAAGAGAAATTTGTTAACATCGAGTGTAGATTTAAGTGTCAGGAAGTCGATTCTGAAAGTATTTGTATGGAGTGTAGCCATGTATGGAAGTGAAACATGGACGATAAATAGTTTGGACAAGAAGAGAATAGAAGCTTTCGAAATGTTGTGCTACAGAAGAATGCTGAAGATTAGATCCCATAACTCATGAGGAAGTATTGAATAGGATTGGGGAGAAGAGAAGTTTGTGGCACAACTTGACCAGAAGAAGGGATCGGTTGGTAGGACATGTTCTGAGGCATCAAGGGATCACCAATTTAGTATTGGAGGGCAGCGTGGAGGGTAAAAATCGTAGAGGGAGACCAAGATATGAATACCCTAAGCAGATTCAAAAGGATGTAGGTTGCAGTAGGTACTGGGAGATGAAGAAGGTTGCAGAGGATAGAGTAGCATGGAGAGCTGCATCAAACCAGTCTCAGGACTGAAGACCACAACAACAACAACGAAAGATGCCAGTAGGAAATATTCTGCCGTAGTCATCGTTCCGAGCGGTTCTAGACGCTACAATCTCGAACCGCCCGGCCTCTACGGTCGCAGGTTCGAATCCTGCCTCGGGCATGGATGTGTGTGATGTTCTTAGGTTAGTTAGGTTTAAGTAGTTCTAAGTTCTAGGGGACTGATGACCTTAGAAGTTAAGTCCCATAGCGCTCAGAGCCATTTTGTAGCTCTTGAGTAGCCTATATTCTGAGTAGCGTAAACAATTTGTAAAGTATGTGGTTCTTATTTACAGGTTTTGTAAACTATCAACTAGACCAGAAAAAAACAACTTAAGAAGACACATTTGGATCCGCTAAGTTGCGTTTAATCACCAAGCAGTCCCTCAGTTCTGCAGACATGAACGAAACCATGGCTACACCTGTACAACTATTAGGAAGTGAGTCATGGATACCTAAAAAGCACGATAGAAGTTAACTACAAGAAGCAAAAATGATATTTCTTAGAAAACTGAGAGGTGTTATCAAGGAAGAGCGTATATGGACTGAAGGTACTAGGAATGAAGTAGATATTTATAATATTAAGTAGCGAATCCGGCAATGCTTCGCAAAAGTTAAATAGGTGTGGTAATTGGATATACCGTGTGATCAAAAAGTCAGTATAAATTTGTAAACTTAATAAACCACGCAATAATGTAGTTAGAGAGGTAAAAATTAACAAATGGCTCTGAGCACTATGGGACTTAACATCTGAAGTCAGCAGTCCCCTAGAACTTGGAACTACTTAAACCTAACTAACCTAAGGACATCACACACATCCATGCTCGAGGCAGGATTCGAACCTGCGACCGTAGCGGTCGCTCGGTTCTAAAAATCAACACACATGCTTGGAATGGCATGGGGTTTTATTAGAACAAAAAAGAAAAAAAAAAACAAATATTGCTAGACGCGTAAAGATCTCTTGCGCGCGTGGTTTGCTGATGATCGAGTGCTCAGCCACCACTTTCGTCATGCTTGGCGTCCCAGGTCCTCAGACCTCAGTCCGTGCAATTATAGACTTTGGGGTTACCTGAAGCCGCAAGTGTATCGTGATAAACCGACATCTCTAGGAATGCTAAAAGACAACGTCCGACACCAGTGCCTCACCATAACTCCGAACATGCTTTACAGTGCTGTTCACAACATTATTCGTCTACTACAGCTATTGTTGAGGAATGATGGTGGCCAAACTGAGCACTTCCTGTAAAGAACATCGTCTTTGCTTTGTCTTACTTTGTTATGCTAGTTATTGCTTTTCTGATCAGATGAAGCGCCGTCTGTCGGACATTTTTTGAACTTTTGTATTTTTTTGGTTCTAATAAAACCCCACGTCATTCCAAACATGTGTGTCAATTTATACCTCTCTATCTACATCATTCCGTGATTTATTCAGGTTTCAAATTTATACTGACTTTTTGATCAACCGGTACGTCGTAATCTCCTCCTTCCTCTTTCTATCCCTCCCCTCCTCCCCTCTCCTTTTGTCTGTCTCATCCTGCTCCCACCCATATCTGTCCATCAACTTACTCCCTGTCGCTGAAGATCTCTGTCATCTCTCCTTCTCCGCCATCTCTCTGCCCACATTCTCTTTCCATCCCTTACATCCATTTCCTTCCCCTGCTCTGCCCATCTCTTTCTCCCGCCGCTCTCTGACGTTAATCACAATTGCAAACGGAACGTTGATTGGGAATAGAAGTCAAAATGAATGGGTAAATTAGTTGGAATCATTCGTACGCGGGATATGAGAGAGACCTTTCCAGCTGCTGCTGGAGCTATGAGAACAGTGGCTTTCATAACAGCATTTCACATACTTTTAATCTTACTAACATGTAAGGGTCGGAAAGTTAGCCATAAATACAACTTTCATATTTTTTTGTTAAGAATTACTGCTAAAAGCAAAAAACTTTCAGCGGACCCCTTGGCATATTCTTTCTCGCAGTCGGCTTACGTAAAGTGTTTATTGTTCAGTATAACTTGCCTGTCTCTCCAGTAGCTTAGGCTGTGCGTTGTCTATCAGTCAGTCAGTTGGTCGAGAAGGCATTCATCGAATCGAATCTTTCCTTGAATTTGTGGGAACTGAAACAAAGAACATTCACTCAAATCATGAATTTATTGAAATGAAATAATTCGGAATTCATTGTTCCCGAATGGACCGCGCTTTGCCTCCAAAAGCTGTCTATATTCTTCGTCAGTCCCACTGACTGGACGTCCATGTAGTTGGCCTGCATTGCGCGCACTCAGACCGATATTTGGACGCCTCGTTGGTGCCATTTTTTCCAAAGAAATAAACCACGAACTGAAATATATTGAATGTTTGCAACACACCAAAGTACCACAAACCGACATCAGTGCAGTCTTTGCAACACACGAAAGAAATTGTCATCACCGGTAACGTACTGAAATATCTCTTTCAATTGTATTCTTCTCTCAAAATATCAGTGTTCAATGCGGAATTTGTTGTTGTTATGGAAATATGCGACAGCATAACTGTCAAGGTGAACGCCACAACGTTTTTATTCATTTTTTATTTATTTTTTGTTATGAAAACAAACGACAGCAGAACTCTCTAACCGAACGTCACATTTCTTTCATTGAGACTTTCATACAAAAACACCATCCAAATTTTCGATTTTTCTGGTGAATTTTCCAAAAATTTCATTCATACAGATCTTGTCCTGATAATTACGAACACAAAGAAAATCAGCCAAATCGGTCGAGCCGTTCTCAAGCGGTGGTCTTTCATACATGCGGCAATACAGATGGATGAAAAGATTGCAGAAAATAAGAAATTATGGAAAGGGCACTTGGAAAGAATGAGTGCAGAGAGATTCCCTCATCTGGCCATACAGTACCAGCTAACAGGAGGAAGGGACGTAGGAAGACCCAGTATGAGGTGGCTCTAAAAGTGAAGTGCCTAGGCTTTGTGATCAAAGTAAGAAGAAGAAAATGAACGAAACCATACAAGAAGATATAATTTATCAGTAACTAATGCACTCTGAAGTCTTAAAGTGTAATCAGAACTACCTCACAACAATGTTATTGTTATGGCAGTTAATATTCGGCAACGCACATTGCATTTTATTATAAATTTTTTCATGTACACAAAGCTCAACTCAGCTATTGCAATTCTATACAAAGCGTAAGAATACGACTTTTTTTCGCTGTTTGCTTCAGTACTTGTGGCTGTAAGAAAGGGATTCCCAAACTTTTCCTCTGATGGATCATTTTAAGAATCCTGATACTTTGATGAAACGCTTTGTTTATTTCTAAGGGTAATAAAATTTTAAGAAATGTGAAACACTTGTTTTATTCAGTAATTCTCAATAATAATTAATACACAAATATAATTATAAAATTTAAAAAATAATTAGTACCGTCAAAATGGTGAAAAACAAAACTACCATGTTTATCAATACTTTTTCGTAGTGCACTTATTTACTTCCCGCAGAACACCAGTGTTTCTCAAAACACTGTTTAGGAAACTGCTATAGGGATGGCGGTTATCGCTAAAACAACCGGTTTTCGATTATACTGATTTTTTCAATGCCCGTTAAGTACGAGTATTATAACCGCTCAATAAACCCGGTTTCTGGAATAGCTTATTTTCGGCTTCTTATTTCTATTATTTCCTGTAACAAACGCAGAAATCGAACAAAGATTGAAAATATTTGACTCCTCCAGTTTCAAGACACATATAAATATTAAATTAAAATGGCCACCGTTCACTGCTTTCCCCAAGCGGTGATAAGTGGTTGAATACAACAACAAAAATCACCAGTATTTATTCTAATTTTCTGAAACTCTGCTCAAAAATCATGTTGTAATCGAGGATCATGCCATTGTTTGGGCATTACGAATAATCATTGCTACGGGATGAAAACTGAGTTTAATTTGTCCGTTTTCAAAAGCTACAAGCACATAAAGGCATTTTGTGCATACACAGGCAGCATATCTGCCACTTTCTATTTTTATTGTAAACTATGAATGTAATATTAAGTTTTAAGTTTCTTTTCTTATATGAGGTCGCAAGTTAGTTGTGGCTCCTTCCGTTTTTAATCTTTTAAATCGAATGGGTCTTTGCAGGGTACTGCACTTCCAGACTAGGGGTAGTGCCTTCTGTAATATAACTAATGCTCGTCGATAACAGCTAGAAACTGCGATACAGATCAGATTGTGCAAGTCTCGGAGCGCTGCACATACATACCTATCATTCACTGTGCCACGCCACGTCGTAACAGGCACTGTATTGTCTCAGCAAAGCTGTGTCAGTTCTTATGCCATGTGTTTGTTACACGTTTCTGTCCGTATTATTAAAATAGCATGGATCGCTTTTCCTCCTTTCTATAATAACGCATGTTCCAAAGAAATAGAAATTTTACTAATAAAGTCCACCTGCTTAGCTGGGTGGTAATGTGCTCGCTTTCTATGCAAGCGGGCACGGGTTCGATTCCCGTGCGGGTTGGAGATTTTCTCCGCGTGGGGACTGGGTGTTGTGTTGTCCTCGTCATCGGCGTGCAAGTAGCCCAATATGGCGTCGACTGAAATAAGACTTTAATTTGGCGGCCAGAGTTTCCCGGATGCGGCCTCCTGGCCAACGCTGCCATATGCTCATTTCTTTTCATTTTACTAATCAAAATTACTATTTTCTAAGAAAGATTTATTTAAAAAACGAAAAATTATGGCACTGCTGCTATGGCTAATTGATGTTTCTGTTTCTTAACTGGTTACTAGTAAAAAAAAAGTCTGTTATAACCAAGACCAAACAAATACCTAAATATACCGGTTATTCAGAATTAAATGCCGGTATCGGTTTTAACCAGTCGGTTTTTCCCATCCCTATTCTGCTATAAGAGAACTGGGCCTTCTTCATTCTGTAATGCGTTGTTTTCACTCCAACTGTTTAGTGTCGTATTTTCCTGTAAGTTTTGAATTTAAGTGTGTCATTATTTATTTATGCATTTATTTCACTTGGTGGGACTAGTGGTTTCAGGTTCTGTCTTACAACTACCCAGACTTCCTCAGCGAGTAAACATTACAATTTGTATGGTACACGAATAATAATAATAATAATAATAATAATAATAACAGATCCAGAAGCACTCAATACACTTACACGATCACAATGCCACAAATATAGAATACATTACATACATTCAGCAACGGAAAGATTCACATTAAGCAGAAAGGAAGGAGGAAGGGGATTAATCGACATAAAAAAGCTACATAATGGACAGGTAGACAATTTAAGAAAATTCTTTCTAGAACGAGCAGAAATTAGCAAAATACACAAAGCAATCACTCATATAAATACATCGGCTACACCACTGCAATTTCGTAACCACTTCTACAACCCTTTAGATCACATAACATCAACAGATACGAAGAAAGTAAATTGGAAAAAGAAAACACTACATGGCAAGCACCCGTATCATCTAACACAGCCACACATCGATCAAGACGCATCCAACACATGGCTAAGAAAAGGCAATATATACAGTAAGACGGAAGGATTCATGATCGCAATACAGGATCAAACAATAAACTCCAGATATTACAGCAAGCATATTATTAAAGATCCCAATACCACAACAGATAAATGCAGACTTTGCAAACAACAAATAGAAACAGTAGATCACATCACAAGCGGATGTACAATACTAGCAAATACAGAATACCCCAAAAGACATGACAATGTAGCAAAAATAATACACCAACAGCTTGCCTTACAACATAAACTTATAAAACAACACGTTCCCATATACAAGTGTGCACCACAAAATGTACTGGAGAATGATGAATAAAAACTATACTGGAACAGAACCATTATAACAGATAAAGCAACACCACATAACAAACCTGACATCATACTCACCAATAAAAAGAAGAAATTAACACAACTAATCGAAATATCCATACCCAATACAACAAATATACAAAAGAAAACAGGAGAAAAAATTGAAAAATACATCCAACTGGCTGAGGAAGTCAAGGATATGTGGCATCAGGATAAAGTTGACATTATACCAATTATACTATCAACTACAGGAGTCATACCACACAATATCCACCAGTACATCAATGCAATACAGCTACATCCAAACTTATATATACAACTACAGAAATCCTTAATTATTGATACATGTTCAATTACCCTAAAGTTCCTAAATGCAATATAACATATACCGTACAGTTAAAAGGAAGTCACGCTTGATCAAGGTCCGCGTCACTTTCTACTTTTGACCAGACATGACGTCTGAGATAAGAAAGAAATAATAATAATGACAATATATATGGTTATGGATAGGTGGAATGTAAGGCATTTCCTCATTACGTTCTTGTCGAATGTGAGTAGTCACGTCTAACAGAAACCTATGACAACAGGGCAGAAAGAATCATTGTGGATAAGCTGACTGGTCAGAGGAAGAGAGAAAAATAACGGGGTAAGACTAACTGAAGGGATGGAAAGAAGAACCGAAAGGGATGAGCAAAGCACGGAGAGTGGCGCTACGCCGATGATAAAAGATAGATCTTTAATCTCCTCTTGTGTGCAGGGTGGTTTTGAATAAGACACAGGATACAGGTAATTTCTTCCGTAGTCGTGTGGCTGAAATGAACAAGAAAACTGCATAATTTAATGTTGTGCCATGGTAGCGGCAAGTTGTTTGCATGCGTCCGATAAGATACCGTAGCTGTGGATTGATCATAGGTATTTGATATGTACATTTTTCCTTTGCGGCTGCGGGAAAATTTTTCTGATAAAAACTCAGCTGGTGTTGATGTTAGTGAATGTTGTTTTGTCTTTAGTGCGACGGTCATATTCGATTCCCCTATTTCAAGAGAAGAGTCCTGTTTTTGGCTGCCCCTAACGATGAATGCAAGTCCTAGCTTTTACTTTTGACAGAAATTCTGTTGTCTACTTTTAACTGCGATATTATTCACTTTTGTCGAGCATTGTTTATATCATATGGACTAACTAATGACTATAGGGTACGCTATTCTAATAGCCTAATTCTTTTAAATTGCTCACCGCTTTAAAAGCGTCTATCTGTTGTTAAGTGTTTTCTCATATGGTTTTCTAACATTTCTCTAGGTGTATCTTTGTTTAACACTGTTTACTGTACACTAATGTGTTGTATATTATTTGATTATTCTTCGGTGGCTGTTGTCACTGAAGATTTTGTTATGTTTTTTTTTTCACTAGCCACATCGTTGTTTAACACTGTTTACCATATACTTCTGTGTTGAACATTATGCGATTTTACATTTACGTGGTTGTTTGTCTCCGAAGATTGTTTACAACTACTCACTCTCAGCAGGTTTGTTTGTGAGAAGTACTTTGTCGTGGCTTGTGGTATAATGAGTGAGGCGCAGTTCGTTTAAAGTACTTAACTTTATCTCGCTAACGCTTCCGAATCGCGTAACATTCATCAAGAACCAGAAAAAGACGTCACACAATTAGTTTCTTTTGGTAAACGTTTTCTGTTATCGTCTGATCATTCCAGCACGCATTATAAGCAGATGACAATCACGCCAGGTAACGCTTGTGTCTTAAATAACTACGAAAAAACGGCTATAGCAACTGATTCAATATACAAAAACAGCGCGCTAGTGAAATTTAAATAATATTAAAGCTGTCATGAATCCCAAGATAGTTTTTGAACACCACGTTGCTTCAGTAGGCATTGTCGAGTTACAGGTGGTATGCTGTTGTCTTACACCGACCTTCTAAGTGACAAACCCACCCGGATACAGGGAGAGGGGCCTACAGTTTAACGTGGGCTGCGAATGACAGTGAAACAAGGCATTTTCACATCAACAAACATTGCAGGGAATGAAAGAAGCGGTAAGTGACAGATTAAAATCCTAGAACGGACCGGGATTGAATTCGAGTCTTTTGGATGCAGAGTCTGGCACTTTACCACAGCCACTAAGCCACATTAAAGCACTTCGGAAACAGAAATACTCGGACTAGGTTAAAGTTAGATATATTGGGAATTAGTGAAGGAACAAGACTTTTAGTCAGGTGAATACAGGGTTATAAATACAAAATCAAATAGGGGTAATGTGGGAGTAGGTTTAATAATGAATAAAAAAATAGGAGTGCGGGTAAGCTACTACAAACAGCATAGTGAACGCATTATTGAGGCCAAGATAGACACGAAGCCCACGCCTACTACAGTAGTGCAAGTTTATATGCCAACTAGCTCTGCAGATGACGAAGAAATTGAAGTAATGTATGATGAGACAAAAGAAATTATTCAGGTAGTGAACGGAGGCGAAAATTTAATAGTCGTGGGTGACTGGAATTCGACAGTAGGAAAAGGAAGAGAAGGAAACGTAGTAGGTGAATATGGATTGGGGCTAAGAAATGAAAGAGGAAGCCGCCTGGTAGAATTTTGCACAGAGCATAACTTAACCATAGGTAACACTTGGTTCACGAATCATGAAAGAAGGTTGTATACATGGAAGAACCCTGGAGATACTAAAAGGTTTCAGATAGGTTATATAATGGTAAGACAGAGATTTAGGAACCAGATTTTAAATTGTAAGACATTTCCAGGGGCAGATGTGGACTCTGACTACAATCTATTGGTTATGAACTGTAGATTAAAACTGAAGAAGCTGCAAAAAGCTGGGAATTTAAGGAGATGGGACCTAGATAAACTGAAAGAAACAGAGGTTGTACAGAGTTTCAGGGAGAGCGTAAGGGAACAATTGACAGGAATGGGGGAAAGAAATACAGTAGAAGAAGAATGGGTTGCTTTGAGGAATGAAATAGTGAAGGCAGCAGAGGATCAAGTAGGTAAAAAGACGAGGGCTAGTAGAAATCCTTGGGTAACAGAAGAGATACTGAATTTAACTGATGAAAGGAGAAAATACAAAAATGCAGCAAGTGAAGCAGGCAAAAAGGAATACAAACGTCTCAAAAATGAGATCGACAGGAAGTGCAGATTGGATAAGCAGGGATGGCTAGAAGACAAATGTAAGGATGTAGAGGTTTATCTCACTAGGAGTAAGATAGATACTGCCTACAGGAAAATTAAAGAGACCTTTGGAGAAGGGAGAACCATTTGTATGAATATCAAGAGCTCAGATGGAAACCCAGTTCTAAGCAGGGAAAGCAGAAAGGTGGAAGGAGTTTATAGAGGGTCTATACAGGGGCGATGTTCTTGAGGACAATATTATGGAAATGGAAGAGGAGATAGATGAAGGTGAAATGGGAGATGTGATACTGCGTGATGAGTTTGACAGAGCACTGTGAGACCTAAGTCGAAACAAGGCCCGGGAGTAGATAATATTCCATTAGAATTACTGACAACCTTGGGAGAGCCAGTCCTGACAAAACTCTACCATCTGGTGAGCAAGATGTATGAGACAGGCGAAATTACCACAGACTTCCAGAAGAATATAATAATTCCAATCCCAAAGAAAGCAGGTGTTGACAGATGTGAAAATTACCGAACTACCAGTTTAATAAGTCACAGCTGCAAAATACTAACGCGAATTCTTTACAGACGAATGGAAAAACTGGTAGAAGCCGACCTCGGGGAAGATCAGTTTGGGATTCCGTAGAAACGTTGGAACACGTGAGGCAATACTGACCCTACAACTTATCTTAGAAGAAAGATTAAGGAAAGGCAAACCTACGGTTCTAGCATTTGTAGACTTAGAGAAAGCTTTTGACAATATCGATTGGAATACTCTCTTTCAAATTATGAAGGTGGCAGGGATAAAATACAGGGAGCGAATGGCTATTTGCAATTTGTACAGAAACCAGATGGCAGTTATAAGAGTCGAGGGGTATGAAAGGGAAGCAGTAGTTGGGAAGGGAGCGAGACAGGCTTGTAGCCTCTCTCCGATGCTATTCAATCTGCATATTGAGCAGGCAGTAAAGGAAACGAAAGAAAAATTCGGAGTAGGTATTAAAATCCATGGTGAAGAAATAAAAACTTTGAGGTTCGCGGATGACATTGTAATTCTGTCAGAAACAGCAATCACTTGGAAGAGCAGTTGAACGGAATGGTCAGTGTCTTGAAAGGAGGATGTAAGATGAACATCAACAAAAGCAAAATGAGGATAATGGAATGTAGTCGAATTAAGTCGGGTGATGCTGAGGGAATTAGATTAGGAAATGAGACACTTAAAGTAGTAAAGGAGTTTTGCTATTTGGGGAGCAAAATAACTGATGATGGGCGAAGTAGAGAGGATATAAAATGTGGCCTGCAATGGCAAGAAAGCGGTTCTGAAGAAGAGAAATTTGTTAACATGGAGTATTGATTGATGAAGTGTCAGGAAGTCATTTCTGAAAGTATTTGTATGGAGTGTAGCCATGTATGGAAGTGAAACATGGACGATAAATAGTTTGGACAAGAAGAGAGCTTTCGAAACGTGGTGCTACAGAAGAATGCTGAAGATTAGATGGGTAGATCATATAACTAATGAGGAGGTATTGAATAGAATTGGGGAGAAGAGCAGTTTGTGGCACAACTTGTCTACAAGAACGGATCGGTTGGTAGGACACATTCTGAGGCATCAAGGGATCACCAATTTAGTGCTGGAGGGCAGCATGGAGGGTAAAAACCGTAGAGGGAGACCAAGAGATTAATACACTAAGCAGATTCAGAAGGATTTAGGCTGCAGTAGGTACTAGGAGATGAAGAGGGTTGCACAGGATAGAGTAGCATGGAGAGCTGCATCAAACCAGTCTCAGTACTGAAGACCACGACAACAGCACTCGACTCATATCCTCGTCTGTGTAACAACGCAACAACAGGCAGTAGAGTTCGCAGATGCAGTCAGTAATATTACTTATTGTGCTTGTTCTCTGTAAACATTTACAGCAAAAAAAAGAGCAAACAATTATTTTCCACCACCAATAGGCGCTTGCGTTTTGAACATGAATTGGAAGTGAAACTATCCCAAGCTGTTTACACATAGGGTAGTTTTAAACCGCTATAATTTCTATCGGAAATGGCTCTAAGCACTATGGTACTTAACATCTGAGGCCATCAGTCCCGTAGACTTAGAACTACTTAAACCTAACTGACCTAAGGACATCACACACATCCATGCCCGAGGCAGGATTCGAACCTGCGACCGTAGCGGCGCGATTCCGGACTGAAGCGCCTAGAACCGCTCGGCCACAAAGGGCAGCACTGGGTTCTCCATCGTGGACACTTGGACGACTTCGTAAAGAAGCCAATACAAACGACGCACCATGTGTTTGCCCATAACCTTCTGTCCGTAGATCTGACACATCTGACGATGGATTTTGATGGACGCTATGTTTTGCGCATTAAGGAACGTTATCAGTGGCCGAACCTCGCTGGTGTCGGGAGAACGAATAAGAGATTGCCATTTTGAAGCACTGCTGCCTGTTGATGTTCAAACAGCACCAGGCGGGACCTGTTCGGCCGGTGTTTGGTCGTCGCGACGCAGATCTGTCTTACTTGCGAGATTTCCCCGGCTAAATACGTCTACTTTAAAGTAAACAACATGGGAGAGTTACTTTCTGGAAGCGCCTCGTATTATAGTTGTTGCAAAATAGAGTCCAATTTAAAAAGGACTTGTCAGTTTGAACCCACTTATCAGTACGATGTTGCACGCCTTCTGATTTGGATGCACGCGTCGATTTTCTTCCGAAAAATGTCATAAAGCCGTCGTATCCTGGAGTTGATGTCCAAACTGGCCCTACATACATTCTATCGGTGACAGATCATGAGATCTACCTCGCTACGGTGTAAGGGTACAACCGTCGGTCCTGTACTTGACGTAACGAATCTACCCTTCTTACAGCACAGCGCCATCTCTGACCGGAATGCCCCATAGTTCTAGCTGGGAGAGGCTGGGTGTACGAGGTGCGACAATAAAATAAAGAGACTGATTTTCTTTGCAAGATGTGCCAACCCTGCAGGCTTGCGTATGCACAATATCTTTGACCTTCGTCTATAAGCTGCTTCTAGTCCAAACGGCACATCGATGCAACTGCTCAGTCGTGAGTTGTGCTGTAATAAGTTAACACGTGTTTGTCTCTCTAATCTCGGAAATGGAACTGCATAACATTTCACAATGGTATGCCATTTCTTTTTGTGTGAAATTGGTTGAAGACGCGACGACAACTTACAGTAAGCTTCAGAAGTCTTTTGTAGAGGAGGTTATGCCAAGACCTCAAGTTTTTCGTTAGCACAAAATGTTTATTGAAGGCAGAACGAATGTCGAAGATGAAGACCGCAGTGGGCGACCATCAACGTCAAGGACGGATGTCAACTTGGCCAGGGTGCGTGAACTCGTACGATCTGATCGAAGATTATCTGTGAAAATAATTGCAGACGAGCTGAACATCAATCGAGAAACGCTTCGTCTAATAATAACTGAAGACCTTGGCACGAGAAAGATTTGTGCAGAAATGGTCCCCAAAAATCTCACATCACAACAGCGACAAACACGGAAAAATGAGGGAGCCGATCTGTTAGAGCAAACGGAAATGAACCCAGAATTGTTGAGCCGTGTTATCACTGGTGAAGAAACTTGGTTTTTTCAGTACGATCCAGAGACAAAACGCCAAAGTTCGCATTGGTACTCAAAGGGATCACCCAGACCAAAAAAAAAAAAGCTCGTATGTGAAAGTCAAAAAGTGAAATGCATGCTTGTGTGCTTCTTTGATTCCAAGGGAGTTGTCCATAAAGAGTGGGTGCCTCCTGGACAAACATTTAACCAACATTACTACAAAGAAATTTTAGAAAGACTTCGTAGAAGAGTTCTTCGTGTACACGGCAGCATTGCTGATAATTGAATTCTGCATCACGATAATGCGCCATCCCATACTGCTCTGTCGGTACAGAAATTTTTAACCTCAAAACAAATTTCGGTACTACCACAGCCACCTTATTCACTAGATATCACTCTGTGCGACTTTTTTATATTTCCTAGAGTCACAACGGCGGTCAAGGGAGACCATTTACAAAAAATACAAGATGTCCAAAAAGCTGTGACGAGGGTCTTGGAGGATATTACAGGAGATGAGTTCCAGAAATGTTACGATCAATGGCAGAAGCGCTGGAAAAGTGTATGCAATCAGAAGGGAACTACTTTGAAGGAGACAACACTAAACTTGACTAGAGCTGTGAGCAACATTTTGTTTTCACATCAGTCTCATTACTTTATTGTCGCACCTCGTATGTCACAGCGCCAGCAGTCGTCTCTGGCGGCGAGCAAATAACTGTTTCAGACGAGTCTATCAACTCTTGACAGCGCATTTAAATGTATGCGTATCGTCGATAGCACACGAGAAAATTAACACCCTTAGTGCGTTCCTCTTCAATTATATATTGATTTAACGTGGGTCCTGCACGGAGCCGAGCCTTCCCGAAGTGTGATGGACAAGCCCACTAGTGTGACGTCACAAGTTCATTGCAGGGCCCGTATACGTCGTTGGCCGCGTCCAGAGCCGTCACGCAGGTAGGACGAGTACGCATATGAGAAAAACGATCGTAGTTAAAATAATAATTTTGAAGCAAAGTATAAATTTCGTATCGAGGAGCTGTTATACAGGGTGGTCATAAACAGCCTTCAAACTTGTAAGGGTGTTGCAGCTTAGGTTGTGTATAAAATTCGATACATTGCGCCGTTTCCTAGTTAATTAGCCACTCGGGTCGTTGGGCGCGCAATTTCAAGCGGCCCATCAGAGGCGGCGCGGCGAAACGTGTTCCGAGTCTGGTTTACTAAAACGTGACAAGAGAGCAATGCAAAAGTTGGGTATGGGACGGTAGCCAGAGACTCAGCAGTCTCTTGCGCTGTCATCTCCCCCAACGAGAACAACTGACACTAATTTTATACGATATTGTAGTGCCTGTGTTATTCTGATTACGATGCAAAGTTCCTTTCGACATACATGCATATCCAAAGGAAGAGGCGCTGCGGCGACCACAGCCGCCACGGCAGTACGGATATGGCCATGAGTCGTGCACGGAAAGCCAAATGGTAAGGCTACCATTCGCGATAAGTGGGAAATCCGGGTTCGAATCCCAATCCGGCACAAATTTTCGTTGTCGTGATTATATTCCACAACAGATGGTAGTCCTTATTCGCAATAGCAAATTCATTGGATGTGACTCTACTTTTATCCGGATGGCTGCTTTGATTTCACGCGCAACGGCCTGATTGGCTAACTGTAATGCTAATTAGTTCGGAAACTGTGTAAAATATCGAAATTTTTTCTTAACAATTGAAGGGCTCGGAGAGATATAGTCATAAGCCACAACTTTCACGAAAATGAGTTTTTCATGTTGCGGCATTCTTAACAATGTCTTCTTCAAAATGAGTTGAAAAAGTTCCGTGTTACTGCAACAGATGGTAGACTATGACGAAGTGCAGTACTATGCTGTGCCATTTGGTGGTAGTTTCAGAAGCCACATAGTCACAAGCCACAGGAAAATGGCAGGTGGGTCAGGAACGTCTGAAGCGTCTTCGGGTCTTCAACGCATATTTGACACAGACAGTAGTGGAAGTGAAGAGTTTTACCCTTTGGATCCTGACAGTGATGAATCTTGGCATCCATTGACCAGCAGTTCCAGTTCAGATGATGTTTCGATAAGGAAATAAAACGGTTTATTTCTGGTGATTAATTTCCTGTGGCTTCTGACTTTGTTTCTCTCGACATTGGCAGTGTATTTGACAGCCATCCTGTGTGTTAATGATGAAACTTGATGGGCACGTTTATATTACTGCTTAATGGTGCAGTAATGTAGTTTCAAAGGCAAAAGATATGTAAAAAATATTTTCTCATTAATGTGATTTTAAAGAAATTTCATGTTTTGTGTGGCTTATGACTATATCTCACGCAAATTCTTAGACTATTTTGCTCTTCATATTATACCTGGAAATAACTAGAATAAATAATCACCCGAAAAACCAAAGCCTTCACGGAAAAGAAAGCGAAATATTGATCAGTGGAAGAAAAATAAAGCAAAACGTCGACGGAATGCTGGACAGCAGTATAAGTCTTTGAAAACCCACAAGACTGTTCAGGCTGCTACTATAGGAAGTACCTGTACTTGTTCAAATAAATGCTTCACAAAACTGCTTGCAGAGGAAGAAAACATTTTTCATTCATTTTGGGACATAAGAAACTTTAATGACCCTAATACTTACCTGATGAGCTGTATGAAAATAGAACAGAAAAAGTGCCGGCCGCCGTGGTCTAGCGGTTCTAGACGCTCAGTCCGGAACCGCGCGACTGCTACGGTCGCAGGTTCGAATCCTGCCTCGGGCATGGATGTATGTGGTGTCCTTAGGTTAGTTAGGTTTAAGTAGTTCTAAGTTCTAGGGCACTTATGACCGCAGCAGTTGAGTCCCATGGTGCTCAGAGCCAGAGCCGAAAAAGCGGAGGTTTGTTCACTATTTGAATACAAATGGTTTAATATTTTGTACATTTATTTCATTTTGTTATATTTGGCATAATTTGTTTCAAAGTTATCCAAAAAAGACGTCCAAGAAAATATCATCCAGGATGTTACGTTTTCGTATAATGTGAGGGTAGAAGTCATGATCTGCAAGCTTGCTTTCCTAAGGGTTCATGGCTTATAGATGTTAGGGATGTACTCAAACAGAGTACTATACAAATATTTCCATTAGGAAGAGGATATAAGCTCATCTTTTTTCTCTTTCAGGAAAACATGGAAACTACCAAATAAATTTCAAGACGAAGCTGTACAAAGTGTTAGAGAATTTCTCAACGCCATACGGAATATTACAGTAGGCAACAGAACCCCAATAAAGTGTATTTGGATTGTGATCTCACAATTGCTTCCTTATTTCGAGATGAATACTCAGAATACTACAAGGAAAAGCAGGTTCCTGCAGTATCTGAAAGTAAATTCAGAGAAATTTTCATATCTGAATTTAACGTAGGCTTCAAACTACCAAAAAGTGACACCTGTTTAAAATGTGATGGATTTCTAATTTCAATAAATAACCCAGAATTATGTGCAGAAGAAGTCACAGAAAAGAAACAACAATATGAACTGCATCTCACAAAGGCTGACAGAGGACAAAATATGATTGCGTCTTTATCTGCTCTGGCTAAAGAAAATTCGAAAGAGCGTCATGTGGTAGCAATGGACATGCAGCAAACATTACTCACACCTAAAGTAACAGTAGATCCAGCATTTTACAAGAGGAAAATATGGACATAGAACTATGGTATCCACGACTGTGGATCAAATAAGGATTATATGGTTCTGTGGAGCGAGAAAGATGGAGAACGGGGCTCAGATGAGGTTGGGAGCTGCTTATTGAAGTACTTGAAGATAACTGATACTCAGACAAAACATCTCCACATAATCACAGACAACTGCAAGGGTCAGACAAAGAATTGGACTATTATTGCTTTGGAAAGGTCCTTTGTTGCTACCAAAAGATTTGATTCTGTCCAGCATTACTTCCCAGTGGTAGGTCACACCATGATACATTGCAATCGTGATTTTGGTTGCATTGAACGATATGCAAGAAAGAGACGTCCAATAGCGTACACTCCAGATGAATGGGCAGAAGTAATAAAATCCTCGAGTCCAAAACATTTCATTGTAACTAAAATGGAAAGAGAAGACTTCAGAAGTCTGGAAAGCCTGAAGACACTGACCTCAAAACGTACAGAATCCACGTCTGGAGATCCCCACCATTTCAGTGAAGCTACTCAATTTAAGTTTGAGCCTGAAGATCCCTTCAAGCTAAGTGTAAAGCACTCTTATTCAGACATAGGAGCTTTCATGTCAGTGGATATTCGTGTCAAAAAGAAAGGAAGGCTAGTTGAACCAAATCCATATCAGCTGCCACTAAAGTACAGAACGCCACTACCAATTAACCAGAAAAAAATTGATGATGTACTGTCTTTTATGCCATACATACCTGCAGCAAATCAAGATTTCTTTCGGTCATGTACTGAAAACAACTTTTACAATAATGAGATAGAGGAACATCCTTGATGTAACTGTATAAATGAAAAAGTAATTTATACATCTCAGATACTTGATATGTATATATTAATGTGTAAAAATTATATATTCTGCTTGCTGTGTAAGAGAAGTTAAAATAAATCCTTACAAATTCATACTTTGTTTCAAGCAATTTCTTGGGAGATATAGTCATAAGCCACCATTGACTACATCTTAATAAGAATCATTCTAAAATTAATATTTTATAGCATGCAGAGAGTTGACTATGCTTCGCAAGTATTAAGCAAGTGTTTGCAGTAGAAATAAAGTTTCTATTTTGTATTAAACATTTTCAGACCTCTATGGAACTTTAAACTCGCTGTATCTCAAAACTAATTCGATGTGGCTTATGACTATATTTCTCCGACCCCTTCAATTATTTCTCAGCACAATCTAAACTGCGCCACCTTTACAAGCTTTTCAGACTGTTTCTGACCACCCCGTACATCCAAAAAGACAACCATACTGCAAGGAATCGGCAATGGTACACTTAAACGAGTTCGTGAAAATGACTGACTGTGATTGGAGTGTGAGAGCGATCGGAACAAGTAGGGAGGTGATACTTGAAATTAAAATGAAATACCTAAACTGTGCCATACAGAAGCCAATTGAGGAGCTACTTGATCGAGAAGTAGCGATATCGGTTACGAAAACTCGGAACGGGAGAGCCGCATCCGGTCACGCCTAAGGGCTGAGGATGACACGGTGGCCGGTCGGTACCGTTGGGCCTGATCGGACAGTGTTTGTTTGCTTTGTCATACAGAATTGTTCAAGTGTTGCAACGTCTTCATTACTCCTAGATTATTTTGGAAGGGACTGAATTACAGAACAATGTGGGAGACTAGATAACGCACGTGTTGTGGGCACACGTCCGGAACATACACTATGTGATCAAAAGTATCCGGACACCCAAAGAAACATGTTTTCTTAGTAGGTGCACTGTGCTGCCATCTACTGCCAGGTACTCCATATGAGCGACCTCAGTAGTGATTAGACATCGTGAGAGAGCAGAATGGGGCGCTCCGCGGAACTCACGTGCTTCGAAGGTGGTCAGGTGATTGGGTGTCACTTGTGTCATACGTCTAGGTCCATTGTTTTCGATGTGATAGTGAAGTGGAAACGTGACGGGACACGTACAGCACAGAAGCTGACAGAGACTGCCGACAGTTGAAGAGCGTCGTAATGCAGAATAGGTAGACATCTGTCCAAACCATGGCATGGGAATTTCAAACTGCATCAGGATCTTGCACAGTTAGGCGGGAGGTGACAAAACTTGGACTTCATGGTCGAGCAGCTGCTTATAAGCGACACATCACGCCGGTAAATGCCAAATGACGTCTCGCCGCTTGGTGTAAGGAGCGTAAGCATTATTCGATTGAACAGTTGAAAAACGTTGTGTACAGTGACGGATCACGGAACACAATGTGGCAATCCGATGGCACGGTGTGGGTATGACGAATGACTGGTGAACGTCATCTGCCAGCGAGGTGTAGTGCCAACAGTAAAATTCGGAGTCGGTGTTATGCTGTGGTCGTGCTTTTCATGGACGGGGCTTGCACCCTTTGTTGCTTTGCGTGGTACTATCACAACATAGGCCTACATAGATGTTTTATACATCTTCTTGCTTCCCACTGTTGAAGAGCAATTCGGGGACAGCGATTACATCTTTCAACACGATCGAGCACCTGTTCATAATGCACGGCCAATCGAGAACCTGTTCATAATGCACGGCCTGTGGCGGTGTGGTTACACGACAATAACATCCCTGTAATGGACTGGCGTGCACAGAGTCCTTACCTAAATCCTACAGAACACTTTTGGAATGTTTTGGAACGCCGACTTGGTGCCAGACCTCACCGATCGACATCGATACATCTCCTCAGTGCAGCACTCCATGAAGAATGAGCTGCCATTCCCAAAGGAACCTTCCAGCACCTGATTGAACGTATGCCTGCGAAAGTGGAAGCTGTCATCAAGGCTAAGGGTTGGCCAACACCATATTGAATTCAAGCATTACTGATGGAGGGCGCCACGAACTTGTAAGTCATTTTCGGTCAGGTGTCCGGATACTTTAGATCGCATAGTGTAGTTATCAGCGCATGTTCCTTAGGAATAAGTTTGTCCTCCAAAACTGACTTCTTATGAATGTGCGACGCCTAGTTTTCCAACAGCCAGACTGTACCAAGTAATACTCCAGAGTGGCGTCTTACAGCTCGAGTACCTCAATGTCGACAGTACATAGTGACATGTGTCATACATGGACGAGTATTGTCCAGTTGAAAAATGTCACCCCAATACTGCCACATAAGAGATAACACTTGAGGATTCAGGATGTCTGTCAGGTACCGTTGTGCCACCAGAGTTCCCACAATCGGTACCAGCCGTGACCTGATGCCACAGATGATATCTCCCCATATCATGATTCCAAGAGTAACACTGCTGAGCTTCTCCAAAACAATGGAGGAATGAGACTCTTCCGCAGGTCGCCACTACACTCATTGGCTTGGGCACCCAGGGTAGCGTAGAACAACGACTCTTTGGCGAACACAATGTATTGCCATTCAGCAGCAGTCCATTCTTCTTTTCATGGCATGACTCCAAACGTAGCTGATTGTGTTGTGGTATTAACGGCAGCCTATGCTTGGGACAGTGGTTCCCTAGACCGGCTGCTGCTAGTTCGTGGCGAATGGTGCAAGAAGACACTGAATGTTGCAGGGGGCCTATTACTTGTTCTGGGATGGCAGGTGCAGAAGTGAATAGATTACGAAGGGCTTGTGCAATACGGTGATCCTCCCTTGTGGTAATCACATGTGGTCAGGTGAAATCTTGATGCTCGCACCGCCTGTCCTTGTGTTCACTATCAGTCCACTGTCACTTACGAATGCCCCACTAATCTGGATACTGCACGACTCAACCAATCAGCCAAATGGAGGCCTACAATGATGCTGATAACACTGTCTCATACGAGTATGTAGCATCTCTGTGTCCTTCACAGTGATCACTCAACAACGGACGGTGTTAGTAGTGGGGCTACCTTGGAAAACCACTTAACAGAACAATAGGTGAAGTACCTGTCGATCAAAAGGAAATGGGGGCGACATGGAAAAGCACTTAACAGAACAATAGGTTAAGTACCTGTCAATCAAAGGAGATCAATAGGTTTACCCCTGAGTGCCTAGCTGCCCCTGATGTAGGCAACCCGCACTAAGAAAATGGACCAGAATGAAGGTTGCCTCACTACTGGTGTTCATGCCCTTTGTACTCTCTACAGGGCCTGATAACAATACCCTGCCCTTTAAATTGATTTTCGGATTGTAAAGTCATTTATAATGGTTTTTGGAGTGTTATTGTGGATTGTACAAAAATCACAAAGGGATTTACAATTGTGAGTAACTTTTTTATTTATTACCTTCCAAACATAAATGTAAACAGTCTCCCATCCTCGATCTTTAAGTATGTGAAAGATCAATGGAAACTGATGACAAATAAAAATGTTATTTACAGTCATCACCCCTTGGTAAATTTTGACCCACACTGTGGGTGTCAATCTGGGATGCATTTCTTTTTTCATTTTAGTATCAAATGCCTCTTTCTTAGAATAGATAGCACATCTAAGGTGATCCAGTTACTCAGTTTTGTGGGATTGTCACTCCCCCTAAGAACATTTGCAGAACCATTCACTTTGCAATCGGCGTGTCTGTTCAGTTAACAGGCTCCACACAATTCCCCCTACCACAGTCGTTAAAGTTGTTGAAATGGACGTTTTACCCCTCCTTGCTGAGTTCGTGTATTGGAGAAACTGCCAGGTGCAGGATTCACATATTAGAAACTGAGAGGATTTACGAAGCGCCCTAAATTCGATGGTGATTCCTAGTTGGATGGAATGACAAATAATCACCTAAAATGTATACTTTTTGCTATAAGCATAGGGAACTCTCAGTTTCCATACAGAAAGACAATAGCATTGGAAAGCTGATGACAATCAAAAGCATTTCACAACACGTCAAAAGCTGCACTTGCAGCACTCTTTGCATAACGGAAAGACAGTAAAAGAAGAGGAGGGTAATATCACATCTAGCATTTCCCACTCCATAATACACAAACATCTTTAGTCACATTTGGGATCGCTTTTAAATTCTTTGAAATCTACAATAGAATGTCTGTTTTACGTCATCATCAACAGCTATGTATCTGTAAAATGCTGAGAACTCTGTGGCAGTGGGTACTTCATCTTTTGCGGTGTACTACCATTGTATGAATGGAGGAAATGCGGGTGGAAAGCAAATGCATTAGGATGTGACAGTCCAGTCATTCCATTAAAGTATTTTTCAGACTTTTTACGCACTCCATATTAAACTAATAAACACACCTTATGAAAATGAATTTCCACCATGAGTCATCACACTTCTTTTGATAATGGTCTCAGTCCGGTAAAGAAGATGGTGCACACGTTTTTCAGATATGTCATATGCAGAAGAGCTCCTCACTAATAATTAGATCCGATAATTAGGATAGCAGTGCGGGTTATAGATTTAAAGGGACAAACATCTAAAGATAATGGCATTTAAGGGACGCGATTTAACGACAGGGTCTACCCACGATTCAGCATTTTATCTCGAGGTCAGTGACAAGTATTCCCAGTGGCGGGTTGCGCACTTTAAGGCAGCCCCCCACCACCGTCTCCAAGGGAATTGATCAAGCTCATCAAGTGGAACACCTGCCCTACCACACTGATTAGAAACTGTACCAGCTATGTTCAAGGTCACCTGCTCTACTCACGCACCCTTCGGCAAGTAGACTTGGGCATGATGTAACACGATACTGGTCATGTTATATAAAATTGGTATGAAACCACTGGATCAATGGGAGCACGTTCCACCTGTGGACCAATAAGTCCGAATTCCCCCTCCTCCCACTTATCACCCTTTATAGCTAGTTCAGTTGTTTACGGATCTTCATTAACTCTGTGCATCATGAGGAGAGGTTCAGGTTTGTTATAAACAAACTAACAATAAATCTATAGAGGCAGTGTTTGGAAATAATAATAGTGACACGACAAATTATTTATCATTAACAATTTTGATTTTTGCAATACAATTTTTACAATAATTTTTGTTGTTTGTTAACAAGACTTTATTTACATAGCTATTTGTGTTTGGTTACATAAACACAGTGGTTTCTTTACAAAGTTCTTTCTTTAGATACAAAAATTTCACAATTTTTAAAATTTCTTTGTTGGTGTATTATACAGCCACTTTTATTTGTGTACATACGTTTATTTCATTTACAAAGCTAATACTTTTCTTTCTGAAGAAATAAACATTACTAATACTACCAGGTACTGGTACACTAAAAACTTAAATACTAGATTTCCCATTTTAATTTCTTGTTTTTCTTTCTACATACAATATTTATATTCTAATAATAGATTTATGATCATTTCTTTGTATTTACAAAATATGGGAAAAATGACTAGCAGCATCAGGTGACAGATAACCATACACCCCTACACACACACAAATATACATACACTCCTGGAAATGGAAAAAAGAACACATTGACACCGGTGTGTCAGACCCACCATACTTGCTCCGGACACTGCGAGAGGGCTGTACAAGCAATGATCACACGCACGGCACAGCGGACACACCAGGAACCGCGGTGTTGGCCCTCGAATGGCGCTAGCTGCGCAGCATTTGTGCACCGCCGCCGTCAGTGTCAGCCAGTTTGCCGTGGCATACGGAGCTCCATCGCAGTCTTTAACACTGGTAGCATGCCGCGACAGCGTGGACGTGAACCGTATGTGCAGTTGACGGACTTTGAGCGAGGGCGTATAGTGGGCATGCGGGAGGTCGGGTGGACATACCGCCGAATTGCTCAACACGTGGGGCGTGAGGTCTCCACAGTACATTGATGTTGTCGCCAGTGGTCGGCGGAAGGTGCACGTGCCCGTCGACCTGGGACCGGACCGCAAGCGACGCACGGATGCACGCCAAGATCGTAGGATCCTACGCAGTGCCGTAGGGGACCGCACCGCCACTTCCCAGCAAATTAGGGACACTGTTGCTCCTGGGGTATCGGCGAGGACCATTCGCAACCGTCTCCATGAAGCTGGGCTACGGTCCCGCACACCGTTAGGCCGTCTTCCGCTCACGCCCCAACATCGTACAGCCCGCCTCCAATGGTGTCGCGACAGGCGTGAATGGACGGACAAATGGAGACGTGTCGTCTTCAGCGATGAGAGTCGCTTCTGCCTTGGTGCCAATGATGGTCGTATGCGTGTTTGGCGCCGTGCAGGTGAGCGCCACAATCGGGACTGCATACGACCGAGGCACACAGGGCCAACACCCGGCATCATGGTGTGGGGAGCGATCTCCTACACTGGCCGTACACCTCTGGTGATCGTTGAGGGGACACTGAATAGTGCACGGTACATCCAAACCGTCATCGAACCCATCGTTCTACCATTCCTAGACCGGCAAGGGAACTTGCTGTTCCAACAGGACAATGCACGTCCTCATGTATCCTGTGCCACCCAACGTGCTCTAGAAGGTGTAAGTCAACTACCCTGGCCAGCAAGATCTCCGGATCTGTCCCCCATTGAGCATGTTTGGGACTGGATGAAGCGTCGTCTCACGCGGTCTGCACGTCCAGCACGAACGCTGGTCCAACTGAGGCGGCAGGTGGAAATGGCATGGCAAGCCGTTGCACAGGACTACATCCAGCATCTCTACGATCGTCTCCATGGGAGAATAGCAGCCTGCATTGCTGCGAAAGGTGGATATACACTGTACTAGTGCCGACATTGTGCATGCTCTGTTGCCTGTGCCTATGTGCCTGTGGTTCTGTCAGTGTGATCATGTGATGTACCTGACCCCAGGAATGTGTCAATAAAGTTTCCCCTTCCTGGGACAATGAATTCACGGTGTTCTTATTACAATTTCCAGGAGTGTAGTTTTCTTGCATACATAGTAGTGTGGACTCAGGAATGCATATTCACAAACTCAGACTATGATAAGCGCTTCATGCTGCTCACACATCCACTAATTACAAATAAATTAACCACCATACACTCAACCACTCAGTGAACAGTATGAGTATGAGGGGATCCCAATCCTGTGCCCACAGATGACCCGAATGTCATCATGAAGTGAAAGCCCTACATTCAGCTGCAGTGAAGTATGTTTCTTGTTATCTCTTGGCATTCACGCTTGGCATACCGTATGCCCACAAGCGGACACCTCTTGTCATCCTGTATCAAGACAGCCGTTGAGACTGCATGATGCATACTCTTAGCCCATTTATGAGTGGCACTTGCGTCTGTGTGATGTGTGTACATTTTCGACCCGAGTTCTACAAACTCCACTACGTGCAAATGATTTGCTGCATCTTTCGTCAGGCTGATAAGCTTCTTATTTAGTGGTATTATCCGAAAAGGATTATCGACCGCATATCTAGACGAACGTGATTGTATTTAATTACAATATATGGATTGCAGCATTTCATCCAGTAGGTGAAAGTATAAGTATTTATATACAGTAAATGGGGATTGGCAAAGTTTGCCTTCACAAACTGCCAGTGGAATCGACACGTGTGGAGTTTGGAGAGGCTCAGAAACACACGTTCCGGTACAGACTGGCTGTGTGAACTACGCTGAAACCTTGGCCCTCTTTACAGCAACTAGTCGTTCATTGAAGATGGTGACTTCCTTGAAATTTCGTCTGGCAATGTAATTTCTTGCGCCTCCCCCCTCCCCAAAATCAGTATACTGACAGAATGTTCTTAACGTTTTCCTTGGTTTTTTTTAAATTCTTTATTAACTTCTAACAATGTTTTTGAAAGTCACACGCCACGAGAAACTTATGTTCGGTGTTCACGTCAATGAGCTCCTTCAACCACTAACGTTGTTTGAAGGAGATGTAGCAGATTATTCTAACATGGTCCATCCCCAACCTGGGACACTGGTAGAGATTTCTGTAGTGTAGAATATATCACTGCTTGATCCCCAATATTGTCCGCACCTGGTAGCTGAGTGGTTAGCGCAACGGAATGTCGTACCTACCGGCTCAGGTTCGATTCCCAGATGGGTCGGAGATTTTCTCCGCTCGTGGACTGGGTGTTGTGTTGTTGTTATCATCATCATTTCATTCCCATCGACATTCACGACGCCGAAGTGGCGTCAACTCGAAAGACCTGCACCAGGCGACTGGACTGCCCAACGGTAGGCCCTAGGCACACGGCATTTCCATTTTCCATCCCCAGTGTTGTCAATAGCTTCGAGAGGGGAAAAATTTCATGGGACTAGGCGCTCTGGATAAGCGGCAAGTCACTGCGCGTGCCATGCAGATGCGTGGGATGTGCCGGTTCCAGAAGCCCAACAACCTCCTAGACTGTGTGAACGTTCTGTGACCAACCGATCACTAATATGACGACTTCGGCTTTTAGAAGTATGCTGATACTGCAGTTGGCCAAGGAGACGTCGTCGGTGCCCAGCCCAGCAGTACCTTACAACGATTCTGATCGATACTCTTATGACTAACCTAAGCTATGACACTGCTACCGAGAATTGCATGGTATCCAGTCACAAATCAACCTTACCCAAACATGATCTGTCGCAGAGAGGAAGATAATCCGCTACTGCTCTCACCGCCCATCCAGACTGTCGCAGAGGTTTTTTTTTCACTTGTCTCTTGTTTTGGTACTTTCTTCCCCTCTGCCCTTAAACTCGCTTCTTTCATCGCTTTTGGTCCACTTATATCACCTCGGTGGCTCTGTGTTAGTGGATAAACCTACCAAGAGACATGTACAACATCACGCCGCACATCCTGTGAACTCCTCGATTTACAACTAACGATTCGGAGGTGATCGTCGATCTGTTGACCTGGTCACGACGTCGGTATAGGCGTGGAGGGGCTCCACCCTTTAAGTCACAAAGCCAGCTCTACCCCCAAACAAATGCCTCACCAGCATCCGCAGCCACATCATGGACTTTTCCTTCGTGTGGCAATTTCTCATTTGGACATCCATTGGAACCTCTTAAACGGCAGACTTTGTTGCATGGCTTGCTCGTAGATGTCGTTTATATCCAAGTAAACAATGTAACTGAAATCGTCTGATGCTCCGTTCATATGATGCACCAGCGGGCTCGCCTGCACAGAAATATAATCCTATATTTAAGAAAACCGGCGTAAACAGTGTAAGATACGATGCCTATGCACAGCCCTCCCCCCATGAACCGTGGACCTTGCCGTTGGTGAGGAGGCTTGCGTGCCTCGGCGATACAGATAGCCGTACCATAGGTGCAACCACAACGGAGGGGTATCTGTTGAGAGGCCAGACAAACGTGTGGTTCCTGAAGAGGGGCAGCAGTCTTTTCAGTACTTGCAAGGGCAACAGTCTGGATGATTGACTGATCTGGCCTTGTAACACTAACCAAAACGGCCTCCCTATGCTGGTACTGCGAACGGCTGAAAACAAGGGGAAACTACGGCCGTAATTTTTCCCGAGGGCATGATGCTTTACAGTATGATTAAATTATGATAGCATCCTCTTGGGTAAAATATTCCGGAGGTAAAATAGTCCCCCATTCGGATCTCCGGTCGGGGACTACTCAAGAGGATGTCGTTATCAGCAGATTGAAAACTGGCGTTCTACGGATCGGAGCGTGGAATGTCAGATCACTTAGTCGGGCAGGTAGGTTAGAAAATTTAAAAAGGGAAATGGATAGGTTAAAGTTAGATATAGTGGGAATTAGTGAAGTTCGGTGGTAGGAGGAACTAGACTTCTGGTCAGGTGACTACAGGGTTATAAACACAAAATCAAATAGGGGTAATGCAGGAGTAGGTTTAATAATGAATAGGAAAATAGGAATGCGGGTAAGCTACTACAAACAGCATAGTAAACGCATTATTGTGACCAAGACAGATACGACGCCCGCACCTACTACAGTAGTACAAGTTTATATGCCAACTAGCTCTGTAGATAACGAAGAAATTGAAGAAATGTATGGTGAATTAAAAGAAATTATTCAGATACTGAAGGGTGACGAAAATTTAATAGTCATGGGTGACTGGAATTCGACAGTAGGAAAAGGGAGAGAAGGAAACGTAGTAGGTGAATATGGATTGGGGCTAAGATATGAAAGAGGAAGCCACCTGGTACAATTTTGCACGGAGCACAACTTAATCATAGCTAACACTTGGTTTAAGAATCATAAAAGAAGGTTGTATACATGGAAGAACCTTGGAGATACTAAAAGGTATCATGTAGATTATATAATGATAAGATAGAGATTTAGGAACCAGGTTTTAAATTGTAAGACCTTTACAGAGGCAGATGTGGACTCTGACCACAATCTATTGGTTATGACCTGTAGATTAAAACTGAAGAAACTGAAAGTGTTTCTGATTGCCAGTCGGCTGGTTCGAATCAGGGCATCAAGATGGGTCGAAACGCGGCAAATCGAAGATATGTGCTATCGTATTTAGATCTGCACATGACCGCACCATGAACTAAGGTAACCGATTTATTGGTGTATCAACGCGAACGATTCAACCTGTCGACAAGGAATGGTGTACAATTTACAGTAATGTAACACGGCGTAAGAGTAGTGGTCATAAAAAATCCTAAGTGACTGGAGCCAGATATGACAGTCACGCCTTGTCGATGACAGTCAATTTCAAACCCGACATCAACTGTTGCTGTAAGCGAATCCAGGTTCATCTCAACCATCTTCCGAGCGGACATTACGCATAAATCTGTATTTCTTCAATGGGTCAAACAGCACAGCAATTCCGGCCAGGTTGGGGATTTTCTCTGCCCGGGGACTGGGTATTTGCGTTGTCCTCATCATTTCATCATCATCATTCGTCAGATTGGCTAGATTGGACTGTACAAAAACAAATTGGGTTACTTAAAAATTGGGACTTTGTACCACAAATCAAACATCATCATCAGCTCAGCAGTAGCTGACAAAGCTTGGAGTTGGCTCCGACAAGACACAATGTCGTCTCTTTTCAAATGACGCAAGATGACAAGTACACGTTCGATACAGTGAGACGTTTAATATGATGTAGTTAAGGCCAATCTATTGGTTATGACATGTAGATTAAAACTGAAGAAACTGCAAAAAGGTGGGAATTTAAGGAGATGGGACCTGGATAAACTGAAAGAACCAGAGGTTGTACAGAGTTTCAGGGAGAGCATAAGGGGACAATTGACAGGAATGGGGGAAAGAAATACATTAGAAGAAGAATGGGTAGCTTTGAGGGATGAAGTAGTGAAGGCAGCAGAGGATCAAGTAGGTGAAAAGATGAGGGCTAGTAGAAATCCTTGGATAACAGAAGAAATATTGAATTTTATTGATGAAAGGAGAAAATATAAAAATGCAGTACATGAAGCAGGCAAAAAGGAATACAAACGTCTCAAAAATGAGATCGACAGGAAGTGCAAAATGGCTAAGCAGGGATGGCTAGAGGACAAATGTAAGGATGTAGAGGATTATCTCACTAGGGGTAAGATAGATACTGCGTACAGGAAAATTAAAGAGACCTTTGGGTATAACAGAACCACTTGTAAGAACATCAAGACTTCAGATGGAAACCCAGTTCTAAGCAAAGAAGGGAAAGCAGAAAGGTTGAAGGAGTATATAGAGGGTCTATACAAGGGCGACGTACTTGAGGACAATATTATGGAAATGGAAGAGGATGTAGATGAAGATATAATGGGAGATACGATACTGCGTGAAGAATTTGACAGAGCACTGAAAGACCTGAGTCGAAACAAGGCCCCCGGAGTAGACAACATTCCATTGGAACTACTGACGGCCTTGGGAGAGCCAGTCCTGACAAAACTTTACCGTCTGGTGAGCAAGATGTATGAAACAGGCAAAATGCCCTCAGACTTCAAAAAGAATGTAGTAATTCCAATCCTAAAGAAAGCAGGTGTTGACAGTTGTGAAAATTACCGAACTATCAGTTTAATAAGCCACAGCTGTAAAATTCTAACACGAATTCTTTACAGACGAATGGAAAAACTAGTAGAAGCCAACCTCGGGGGAGATCAGTTTGGATTCCGTAGAAATACTGGAACACGTGAGGCAATACTGACCTTACGACTTATCTTAGAAGAAAGATTAAGGAAAGGCAAACCTACGTTTCTAGCTTTTGTAGACTTAGAGAAAGCTTTTGACAATGTTGACTGGAATGCTCTACTAAAGGTGGCAGGGGTAAAATAAGGGAGCGAACGGCTATTTGCAATTTGTACAGATACCAGATGGCAGTTATAAGAGTCGAGGGACATGAAAGGGTTGCAGTGGTTGGGAAGGGAGTAAGACAGGGTTGTAGCCTCTCCCCGATGTTATTCAATCTATATATTGAGCGAGCAGTAAAGGAAACAAAAGAAAATTTCGGAGTAGGTATTAAAATCCATGGAGAAGAAATCAAAACTTTGAGGTTCGCAGATGACATTGTAATTCTGTCAGAAACAGCAAAGGACTTGGAAGAGCAGTTGAACGGAATGGATAGTGTCTTGAAAGGAGGATATAAGATGAACATCAACAAAAGCAAAACTAGGATAATGGAATGTAGTCGAATTAAGTCGGGTGATGCTTAGGGAATTAGATTAGGAAATGAGACACTTAAAGTAGTAAAGAAGTTTTGCTGTTTGGGAGCAAAATAACTGATGATGTGCGAAGTAGAGAGGATATAAAATGTAGACTGGCAATGGCAAGGAAAGCGTTTCTGAAGAAGAGAAATTTCTTAACATCGAGTATTGATTTGAGTGTCAGGAAGTCATTTCTGAAAGTATTTGTATGGAGTGTAGCCATGTATGGAAGTGAAACATGGACGATAAATAGTTTGGACAAGAAGAGAATAGAAGCTTTCGAAATGTGGTGCTACAGAAGAATGCTGAAGATTAGATGGGTAGATTACATAACTAGTGATGAGGTATTGAATAGGATTGGGGAGAAGAGAAGTTTGTGGCACAACTTGACCAGAATAAGGGATCGGTTGGTAGGACATGTTCTGAGGCATCAAGGGATCACCAATTTAGTATTGGAGGGCACCGTGGAGGGGAAAAATCGTAGAGGGAGACCAAGAGATGAATACACTAAGTAGATTCAGAAAGGATGTAGGCTGCAGTAGGTACTGCGAGATGAAGAAGCTTGCACAGGATAGAGTAGCATGGAGAGCTGCATCAAACCAGTCTCAGGACTGAAGACCACAACAACAATAAGAACACATCAATCTAGCGGCCTGTACTCCCCCCTCCCCCACCCCACTCATTCAGGGGCTATTCTCCCTGGCATACTTCTGCATGTACAGGCATTTGAAGAAGAGCGGCATGTCAGCATTGGTCAACATTTCTTTTTAACACTGTGTTCCACAAAAGCCCTGGCGCTGTTTAATAAAAGCCAAAATCCAGAGAGTATATGCCCAAGTCTACATCCCAGAATTTCTCGAAAATGTGCGCAAGCTGGTGTACTTCTGTATTCACATATATTCCAGTGTATTTCCCAAAATCGATGCAGCAGTACACTTCTCTCTGCACAAGAGTCAAGGAACTCCGATCCAAATGCAGGTTTGATTTCTGCCGAGCATTAATTGAGTGAAAGTTGCTTATTCTTGGGAATAAGATAATATTGTTAACAAGAAATGAGAGTAAGGAATACATATATTGAGAGGTCAATGTCAAAATACCTAGATTAGTGAACAGGGGTCGACAAGAGGTTAGTGAACTCACACCACTCATTGCCTGAACCGCCCATTTCTGAGCCAAAAATATCCTTTTAGAATGAGATGAGTTACCCCAAAATATAATACTATATGATATAAGCAAATGAAAATAAGAAAAGTACACTATTTTTCAAGTCAAACGATCACTCACTTCTGATACCTTCCGAATAGTAAAAATGGCAGCATTAAGTCTTTGAACAAGATTCTGAATGTGGTCTTTCCATGACAGTTTATTATCTATCTGAACACCTAGAAATTTAAACTGTTCACTAATCATATGCCCATTCTGTGAAATTAAAATTTAGGTTTTGTTGAATTGTATGTTAGAAACTGTAAAAACTGAGTCTTAATGTGATCTAGCGTTAGTTTATTTTCTACAAACCATGAACTGCACTATTTGGAACCGAGCCAGTGTTGCACATAACATCTTTTACTACCAAGCTAGTGTTATCAGCGAACAGAAATATTTTCCAGTTAGTATAAAACTAGAGAGCATATCATTTATATAAATAAGGAACAGGTGTGGCCCCAATACTGATCCCTGGGGCGCCCCCTATATGACTGTATCCCACTCAGACCCCACATCACAGCCATTCTCAACATTGTGAATAATGACCTTTTGCTTTCTGTTGATAACGCAAGAAGTTCACCAATTTTGAACTACTCTCCGTATTCCGTAATGGTCCGTGGAGCAATATTTTGTGATCAACACAATCAAATGCCGTAGTTAAATCAAAAAATAAGCGTAGCGTTCGAAACCTTTTGTATAACCCATCAAGTACCTCACAGAGGAAACAGAATATAGTATTTCCAGTTGTTAAACGAGTTCCAAATCCGAACTGTACATCTGATAGTAAATCGTGCGATACAAAATGTCCAATTATCCTTACATACACAGCCTTTTCAATCATTTTAGCAAACACTGATGGCATAGGAATAGGTCTAAAATTGTCTACATTATCCCTTTCTCCATTTCTATAAAGTGGCTTTACTACTGAGTACTTTAATCATTCAGGGAACTGACCATTCCTAAAAGAAAAACTACAAATATTGCTAAATACAGGGCTAACATGAGCAGCACAGTACTCTAATATTCTGATAGGCACTCCATAATATCCATGAGAGTTCTTAGTCTTCAGTGATCTGATTATTGACTAAATCTCCCCCTTGTCTGTGTCACAAAGGAGTGTTTCAGACATCAGTCTCAGAAAGACATTTCCCAAGAGAGTTATATGATTCCCTATAGAAACTAAATTTTTATTTAATTCACCAGCTATACTCAGAAAATGATTGTTAAATACTGTACATATATCTGATTTATCAGTATCAGAAATATTTTTACTACTAACTGACTTTATGTCGACCTTGTGCTGCTGACTAGACACTTCCTTCACAACTGAGCATATGGTTTTAATTTTATTCAGTGAATTGACTATTCTATTTGCATACCACATGTGTTTTTCTTATAACACTTTTAAGCACCTTACAACACTGTCTGTAATGGTCTCCTGTAGCTTGATTGCAACTGCTTCTAACATTTTGATATAATTCCGGCTTTGTTCTATATGATATCCTTATTCCACAAGTCAACCACCCAGGCTACCTATTACTGCTAGAACCCAATTTAGAATGTTCTAATGGGAAGCAACTCTCAAAGAGCATGAGGAATGTGTCAAGGAAAGCATTATATTCATCATCTATGTTATTGGAACTATAAACATCCTGACACTCTTCTTCCTTGACAAGGTTTACAAAACTCTTTATTGCTGTTGGATTAACTTTCCTTACATAGTTTGTAATTATATGCGTCATTCGTTTGAGTACAAAAGCCTTTTAGTGTTAAAATTTGTTCATCATGGTCTGAAAGGCCATTAACCCTTTTACTAAGAGAATGCCCATCTAGTAATTAAGAATGAATAAAAATATTGTCTGTGACTGTGCTACTGCACCCTAGTTAGAAGAAACACCATCTGCATCAGATCATATGAATGTAGCAGATCAACAATATCCTTTTTCTTACACCATCATATACAAAATTTATATTGAAGCCACCACAAGTAACTAATTTCTGATACTTCCTACCAGCACTGAAATCTGCAGCAATTTGCGGATAGGTTTCACTTCTGTCGCGTTGAACGATTCTCTTCAGTCGTCGTTGGTCCCGTTCTTGCAGGATCTTTTTCCGGCCGCAGCAATGTCGGAGATTTGGTGTTTTACCTGATTCCTGATATTCACGGTACGCTCATGTAACGGCCATACAGGAAAATCCCTATTTCATCGCTACCTTGGAGAGGCTGTGTCCCATCGCTCGAGCGCCGACTGTAACACCACGTTCAGACTCAATTAAATCTTGATAACCTGCCATTGCAGCAGCAGCAACCGCTCTAATAATTGCGCCAGGCACTTATATTGGCGTTGTCAACCACAGCGCCATATTCTGTCTGTTTACACACCTCTGTATTTGAATTCGCATGCCTACACTAGTTTCTTTGGCACTTAAGCGTAATTTTGAGAAGTAGAGGGATCCAATTACTTGTTGCTTATCTTCTTTCTTCGGTACAGTGTGCTCATTGTCATCTTCTTCTTCTTCTGACTCGCTGACTTCGTTGTCCTGGGTGTATAGCTAAATAGACTAATCAAGGTTTTGCTTCTTGAATTTCGATGGATTGTGAAAGTTTACAAGGAATGAGATCGCAGTATACATCAAGATGGAGTACATGGCTGAGTGCCTTACCTGGCCCTCTTTCCTGAATTTCGGAAAAACGACCGTGCATTACGCTTTTGACAAAGTTCTCAAACCACTCTGTGATTGAATCCCCCCACGGTATCTCGTCAGTTCTCCCACAGATTTTGATGATGCTGTTTTGCTCACCAGCATCACAGCCCACTTTCGGGGATTGCGCGAGCTCATAGTATAGAGCTATGCTACACTTAAGAGAGGGATAGTGTGAATCATTGACGATTTGATGAAGCATCCCTTCCAATACTCGTTGGTAGGCATTGAGAAAAGTGGCGAGACCTCAGTAGGCCGCATTCAGATTGTCAATAAGGGCTTGTGAGAGCCTGTCCGCAGAAGTGTCAGCAACCACAGAGTAGATCAATGCGGCTGCAGGACTTACTTCATGATATGTAACAAAGTGGGGAAGGGTGCTGGTACTGCTAGACCCAGAGTGGTGTCTGATGCCATGAGGGCCCATGACGACTGTGAAAGGGCCCAGGGTGTTGCTGTATTGGCAAATGGGCTGGTGTCATCTACCATACCATTCTGATCATGGTGTTTGTAGGAACTGCGATTATATCATCAATAAAGCGGGCTGGAGCAACGGGTGGATCATCATCTAGTCAGGTGGTGGAGTAGCTGCACAGCATGCCTGCATCTGTCCACAGCCTTCATCTCGTCTGAAAAGAAAAAAAAAAGATACATATCTTGCACTAATTAAAAAAAAGATACGCAGGTGTCTCTGTGGATGGAATTGGAAAATTATGTATGCTTTCTATTGCAATGAGGCACAGTGCCAGCAAATGAATCGACGGCCAAACTTATTTAAGGTTAGTGGAGTTCCACTTCAGCGCGTAATGAAATGATTCCAACACACTTCATCGATTGTTCCTAACTAAGTCTCCTATCCACCGACTAATATCCCACTCTTATCTTTTTCCAAGGAAGAAAGGAAGTTTATGCTTTAAAAACTGGTGACGTGGAGATCATTAGACAGCTAGTTGTTCTTATTGCTGCGTCAGGCATTAAAATCTGACTCAGCAGACATTCAAACAAAGTATGTGAAGAAAGCTTAACTATTTGGCAACTTAGATGTCGGTGACTGCGAATTACATGAAATATACATACAAATTGTTGTGGCCAAACGTTTCTTTATTTCTACTAACCAATCTTCGAACAGTTGCAGGTTCATCATCAGATACAGTTCTGCTTGTCTCATTTGAAGATGGGTCCGAAAACTCGCTAAGCGAAATAAAGGAATATTTCATGCTTTACTATCTGTATCTATACAGATTATTCCGGAACCGTTACAGTAATGGAATGTAGTCGAATTAAAGTAGGGGAGTAGATTAGCGTACAAGACACCATATTTGTTTACAGAGTACGACAGTTTAATGTGATGTATTACGACAGATAAAGGAGCCTGTGACCACTGTAGGTATTTTATTTTAGTTGTTTTATTTTCACAACTAGATGCACTTTTAGGTTTTAGTCAAAAACCAAGTTCTGAAATAGTATCCTCTTTCGCCACTAGACAATGCCACAGGTTACGCCAAAGTCGTAACACAACACAAATACATGTCGCACGAACGCATGTAAATTCACCTGATGATGGAGGTTTAAACGCATTGTGGATACAAATAAACTGGTAATAGTAAACTTGTTGTTTCAGTCGACACTACAAGCAGTGTATGAGATTTGGTATTTGGGCAATAAAGTAACTTATGATGATCGAGGTAGAGTGAATATAAAACGTAGACTGGCAGTGGCCAACAAAGCGAGTCTGAAGACGAGAACTTGGTTGACATGGAATAGAAGTATTTTCTGAAGGTATTTGTCTGGAATGTAGCATTATAGGGATGGGGAACGTGGACGATAAACAGTTTAGACAAGAAGAGACTAGAAGCTTTCGAAGTGTGGTGCTACAGAAGAATGCTGAAGATTAGACGGGTAAATTGAGAAACTAATGAGGAGGTAGTGAATAGTCTTGGGGAACAAGGAAATTTGTGGGACAAATTGATTAAAAAGATGGGACAGGTTGATACGACACGTGATGAGACATCAAGGAATTACAAATTTAGTATGGGAGTGAAGTGTTTGTGATAAAAATTCTAGGGAGAGATCAATATATGAATACAGCAAGCAGGTTCAAGTGAATGTATGTTGCGGTAATTCGGAGATGAAGAGGCCAGGATAGGATAGGATGATGTGGAGAGGTAAATCAAACCACTCTTCAAACTGAACACCAGTGGCTACAGGTTAACATGTGCTAATGTGCTACAGCACACTGTAAATGTAACACTAAAACTGTGCCATTTCTCTTCACATATGAAGCCGGCCGGAGTGGCCGTGCGGTTCTAGGCGCTACAATTTGGAACCGGGCGACCGCTCCGGATGCAGGATCGAATCCTGCCTAGGGCATGGATGTCCTTAGTTTAGTTAGGTTTAATTAGTTCTAAGTTCTAGGCGACGGATGACCTTAGAAGTTAAGTCGCATAGTGATCAGAGCCATTTGAATCATCTACGCTTATGAGACAGAAATCGCACTAAAATTACACTTTTGCTCTTCGTATGTGGCCCAGATAGAGCACTAAGATTACACCATTTCTCTTTGAATGTATGCTGGTACGCAAATAAATCGAACGAAAACATATTTTGTGGCACTCTCTCCGTCATAACCAGAAATCAGTATCGAGTGCTGAAATGAAGGTCAGGCGCACTATGGTCAACTCATAGCAGGGACGCAGCTGTCTATTTTCAACTGCACGTGCTCTGATGTGACGTCATGCCTTCCAGCACTATGAATACTACGTTGTTCGTAGCACGAGATCAGACATTTTGGATCTTTGAGGAGCAGCTGACCTAATGGCACTGTGGTCGCGTGGTCCAGTGCAACGTCTGCCATTTCGTCGGAACGGGCTCGATTCTGCTGCTACCATCATATTTTCTTTTCATTTCATTTTATTCCTCACAATGTTAAACGATTAGATATAAAATTTAAATGTACTTAAAACATTTAAATTAATATATGCAAAATTAATATATTCAGTTTAATTACAATTGCCTCCCTTGAAAGTCAAAATTCTATTGGTCACCATATTGTGGCACATAGGTGAAATTTGGCATGAGCTGCCACTGGTGAAGACAACAACAACAACAACAATTCTGTTTTCAACCAGATGAATTGTGAGAAAAACCTCATTAAACGAAATACAGTCACTTTTCGTGATTGTGTTGAATACCGACATATCGGTGTCAACTTCACTTTTTCAGATCGAGCTACAGTAATTTCTGTTACTAATATCATAGTTCTAAAAGAGCCAGATTTAATGGAGTTTCGCTGTTTAAAATCCTGTTACTAGTTTCGGAATAATTATAATATTTGAAACGTCCCCTTAGAAAAATTATACACGACTGTGCTTAAACCGACACACAATTGTTTTTAGCGCAACGCAATCTGACTTTCAGTAATCCCTACAAGAGAATGGCCCTGACTAACATTAACCTATATGTTTCACAAATCACTTATCTCACAAAAATCTTCCTTACTCGAACTACTGCAATACAGTGAGCGCCACTACTGCCAGCTAACTAAAAGATTCAAACTACGAAAGTCACTAACTACTGATAGGTACAGTTAGCAAATGAAAGATTTTAATAGAGAAGAAACAATGTATTTACCTTAATAGTCATAATATATATATATATATATATATATATATATATATATATATATATATATATATATATATATATATATATATATATATATATCAGTTCATGACATCCAGTCTTACAAATTACAAAACTCCGCCATCTCTCTCCCCACGTCCACAACTGCTGGCGGCTCACCTCCAACTGCGCAACGCTACGCGCTGTTAGTATCCAGCTGTCGCTGCCCAACACTACAATGGCAGACAACAATGCAAACCAGCCACAGACTGCACACGGCACAGCCAGTGATTTTTCATACAGAGCGCTACGTGGTGTTACCAATAAGAAAACTAGGCCTATTTTCGGCACTGTTACCATTGTCACGTACACCTGTTGTGTACGTTGGTAAATTTCATTTATTTTTGCGATTTTTATTTAGAATTAATTCTACACGTAAACTTACTTCTAGCTGGCCGAGACGTATATATTGCATCACTAGTGAATCCTTTTGTCATCTCTCATTACCTCACTTTATTTTACAATTATAAAAACAATGAAAACTGACCACTGGATTCATCAATGATGCAATCAATGCGGGACGCCCAGCTAGACGTGAGAATATGCAGTTAATTCCATATACTAATATAGCAAAAGTAAATGAAATTTACCAACTGTAATATTCGCGACTCTACTTGACAATGGTAATGCCACCGAAACGAAATAGGCCTATTTTACGAAATACACTCCTGTAAATTGAAATAAGAACACCGTGAATTCATTGTCCCAGCAAGGGGAAACTTTATTGACACATTCCTGGGGTCAGATACATCACATGATCACACTGACAGAACCACAGGCACATAGACACAGGCAACAGAGCATGCACAATGTCGGCACTAGTACAGTGTATATCCACCTTCCGCAGCAATGCAGGCTGCTATTCTCCCATGGTGACGATCGTAGAGATGCTGGATGTAGTCCTGTGGAACGGCTTGCCATGCCATTTCCACCTGGCGCCTCAGTAGGACCAGCGTTCGTGCTGGACGTACAGACCGCGTGAGACGATGCTTCATCCAGTCCCAAACATCCTCAATGGGGGACAGATCCGGAGATCTTGCTGGCCAGGGTAGTTGACTTACACCTTCTAGAGCACGTTGGGTGGCACGGGATACATGCGGACGTGCATTGTCCTGTTGGAACAGCAAGTTCCCTTGCCGGTCTAGGAATGGTAGAACGATGGGTTCGATGACGGTTTGGATGTACCGTACACTATTCAGTGTCCCCTCGAGATTCACCAGAGGTGTACGGCCAGTGTAGGAGATCGCTCCCCACACCATGATGCCGGGTGTTGGCCCTGTGTGCCTCGGTCGTATGCAGTCCTGATTGTGGCGCTCACCTGCACGGCGCCAAACACGCATACGACCATCATTGGCACCAAGGCAGAAGCGACTCTCATCGCTGAAGACGACACGTCTCCATTCGTCCCTCCATTCACGCCTGTCGCGACACCATTGGAGGCGGGCTGCACGATGTTGGGGCGTGAGCGGAAGACGGCCTAACGGTGTGCGGGACCGTAGCCCAGCTTCATGGAGACGGTTGCGAATGGTCCTCGCCGATACCCCAGGAGCAACAGTGTCCCTAATTTGCTGGGAAGTGGCGGTGCGGTCCCCTACGGCACTGCGTAGGATCCTACGGTCTTGGCGTGCATGCGTGCGTCGCTGCGGTCCTGTCCCAGGTCGACGGGCACGTGCACCTTCCGCCGACCACTGGCGACAACATCGATGTACCGTGGAGACCTCACACCCCACGTGTTGAGCAATTCGGCGGTACGTCCACCCGGCCTCCCGCATGCCCACTATACGCCCTCGCTCAAAGTCCGTCAACTGCACATACGGTTCACGTCCACGCTGTCGCGGCATGCTACCAGTGTTAAAGACTGCGATGGAGCTCCGTATGCCACGGCAAACTGGCTGACACTGACGGCGGCGGTGCACAAATGCTGCGCAGCTAGCGCCATTCGACGGCCAACACCACGGTTCCTGGTGTGTCCGCTGTGCCGTGCGTGTGATCATTGCTTGTACAGCCCTCTCGCAGTGTCCGGAGCAAGTATGGTGGGTCTGACACACCGGTGTCAATGTGTTCTTTTTTCCATTTCCAGGAGTGTGTTTGTCCAACCATTGCGTTTTTATCGTCTCATGTGTTTACCTCGCTTCGGGTTTTGAACACGTTGAATACAATTGTAAATAGAATGGTATTCGTTATTCCAACACTTTCCTAATTCATTACAAAGTATGCCTTAGGCTATATGGTGAATAAAAATACACAAAACGTGCAAAGTCAGTATTCTTGCCATGCTTTAACGACTGACTATTGGAAATATGGTATTTACTGTATAATATAGATTACCAGGAATGATCTGACTCAATAGCACGTTCCCCGTGTTTTATTCCAGATGGTTCGCAAGTATCGGCGACAAATGTCTAGGTAAGATTGGTCATTGGAGTCAATGGAAGGCGCTGTAAATGCTGTTATGGAAGGTCATATGGGTTCTTTCAGGGCTGCTCTACAGTTCAACGTGCCACAGAAATACGTGTTGCAGCGTCGGGGTGCCCACGACACTTGTGCAGCGACAGAAAGTGATGATGACGAGGCTGTCCACACTTGTGTACTATGTGAAAGTGAGAGCCCTAAACAAAACGTAATATCTCATTCTACAATTCGCAGAACCATGTTTCGAAACCTTATCGTCACATGATTTCGTTATTACAGTCCTTATTTAAGCTTTAGTGATTAATTCATGCTAGTTCCCCATCTTACCCCACATATGGGGCAAGATGGGGAATTGGTAGTTTATGTTTCAAATCGAGATCTTTCTAACTAAATATAACAAGTTTTCAGGTTTCTTTGCATGCTATTGTAATTCAATGGTTAAATAAACAAGTGATAATGAAACCTACTTGAATTTGTTTGTTTTTATCCCTTTTGTAAAGTTAGCTTCCCCATCTTGCCCCGCCTTCCCCTATTACATCTGCAGCAACAAGTTGAGCAGCAGTTCGCATCACAGTGACACAACGAGCTCTTACTAACCGGTTACTTCAAGGGCACCTGGAGCCAGACGCTCTGTAGTGTGCATTCCGCTGACCCCAAATCAAGGCCGTTCGCGAGTTCAGTGGTGTCAACTGATAGCTCACTGGAGGGCAGGATGGAGGTCTGTTGCGTTTTCTGATCAAATCTGGTTCTGCCTCGGTGTCAGGGATGGCTATATGTTGGTTTGATGGAGGCCGGTTGAGGGACTGCAACCAACCTGTTTGCGTGCTAAACACACTGGATCTACACCTGGAGCTATAGTCTGGGCTGTGATTTCGTATGACAGCAGGAGCACTCTAGTGGTTAGCTCATTCGCCCTGATTGAAAATTTGTACGTCAGTCTGGTGATTCGACCTGTTGAGCTACCACTCATGCACAGCATTCCGGTGAGAGTTTTCCAACAGGACAACGCTCGCCCACATACCGGTATTGTATCCCAACATGCTCTACAGAATGTCGACATGTTGCCTTGGCCTGCTCGATCACCGGATCTGTCTCCAGTCGAGCACATACAGGACATCATCGGACGACAACTCCAGTGTCGTACTCAACCAGCATTAACCGTCCCAGTGTTGACCGACCAAGTGCAATGGGCATGGAACTCCTTCCTACACACCGACATCTCGCACCTATTTATCACAATGCGCGCTTGCATTCAAGATTCTGGCGGTTACATCATTCATTAATGGACAAGCATCTCACATTATTCATGGTTTACGTCGTGCTTACATTAGCCTGTGAGCTTGCAATATTATTCACTAAAATATATAATCTAGACAAATGTATTCCCGTAATTTCGTTAGCCTATATTACACTACTGTGCAATAAAATTGCTACACCACGAAGATGATGTGCTACAGACGCGAAATTTAACCGACAGGAAGAAGATGCTGTAATATGCAAATGATCAGCATTTCAGAGCATTCACACAAGGTTGGCGCCTGTGGAGACACCTACAACGGGCTGACATGAGGAAAGTTTCCAACCGATTTCACATACACAAACAGCAGTTGAGCGGCGTTGCCTGGTGAAACGTTGTTGTAATATCTCGCGCAAGAGGAGAAATGCGTACCATCACGTTTCCGACTTTGATAAAGGTCGGATTGTAGCCTCTAGCGATTGCGGTTTATCGTATCGCTCGCGTTTTTCGAGATCCAATGACTGTTAGCAGAATATGGAATCAGTGGGTTCAGGAGGGTAATACGGAACGCCGTGCTCAATCCCAACGACCTCGTATCACTAGCAGTCGAGATGACAGGCATCTTATCCGCATGGCTGTAACGCGTCGTGCAGCCACGTCTCGATCCCTGAGTCAACAGATGGGGACGTTTGCAAGACAACAACCATCTGCACGAACAGTTCGAGGACGTTTGGAGCAGCATGGACTATCAGCTCGCAGACCATGGCTGCGGTTACCCTTGACGCTTAATCACAGACAGGAGCGCCTGCGATGGTGTACTCAACGACGAACCTGGGTGCACGAATGGCAAAACGTCATTTTTTCGGATGAATCCAGGTTCTGTTTACAGCATCATGATGGTCGCATCAGTGTTTGTCGACATCGCGGTGAACGCACATTGGAAGCGTGTATTCGTCATCGCCATACTGGCGTATCACCCGGCGTGATGGTATGGGATGCCATTGGTTACACGTCTCGGTCACCTTTTGTTCGCATTGACAGCACTTTGAACAGTGGACGCTACATTTCAGATGTGTTACGACCCCTGGCTCTACCCTACATTCGATCCCTGCGAAACCTTACATTTCAGCAGGATAATGCACGACCGCATGTTGCAGGTCCTGTACGGGCCTTTCTGGATACAGAAAATGTTCGACTGCTGCCCTGGCCCCGTCAGATCCAGCGTTCACACTTGCAACAGACCAGGAGGTCACTCGCATCCTGGCCCAACCAGCGCGCAACAACATCCGCCAGGCTAGCACAGCTGAAGTGAAATGGGCCATCATGCATACCACTGCTAGGAAGGCCCCTGGTCACGATGGCATTCAAAACCGTGTCCTCCAGGAGTTCACGGATAAAGCAATAGAATATCTCACGCACATCACGAATGCCATACTCAAACACCAACACTTCCCCGCCTTTTGGAAGACGGCCAAGGTCCTGATGTTCAGGAAGCCAGGGAAAGACCACTCCCTCCCACAAAATTACCGACCCATCAGCCTGCTGAGCGCGCTCAGCAAGATTGTTGAGAAGGTAATACTAAAACGACTCACTAGGCACTGCATTACAAATGACACCCTGAGGCCGGAGCAATTCGGCTTCAGGAATCACCACTCGACAACACAACAACTCCTCCGCGTCGTCGAATACATCACACACGGATACAACATGAACAAACAACTGGTGCGGTGTTCCTGGACATCGAGAAGGCTTTCGATCGTCTATGGCACAACGGCCTCATACGCAAACTAAACGACGCAGGGTTCCCCGACGGGCTCGTACGTCTCATACACTCATATCTCACGGACAGGAGTTTCAACACTGACGTGCAGGGCAAACAATCAACACGACATGGTATACAGGCAGGGGTACCCCAAGGAAGCATCCTAGGGCCCTTACTGTTTAACCTCTACATTAACGACCTCCCAGATACACATAACACGACGATGGCAATCTACGCGGATGACACTGCCATCCTAGCGCAAGATTGGAACCCGTCTAACATTAACTCACGACTACAGACCGCACTCAGAACGGCAGAGCCCTGGTTGGTGAAGTGGCGTGTTAGAATAAACGTCGACAAGTGCGAAGCCGTTCTGTTCACCAGAAGACCGAAACTACTGCGCAAACATCAACACTGCAATCAAATAACACTACACGCACGCCCAATACGTTTCCGAGAGAAGGTCAAATACCTCGGTGTCTGGCTGGACCGGAAACTACTCTGGGGGGACCACATCCAACACGTGACCAACAAAGCAAACGCGAGGCTCAAACAACTCTACCCTATGCTTAACAGGCGTAGCACACTGAATAGGAGGGTGTCCAGGTCCATGTACACCACACTTATCAGACCTCTGATGACGTATGCTGCTCCCGTTTGGGGATACGCTGCGCCCACACGTGTGCGCCGTGTGCAGCTCATACAGAACAAAGTACTCAGAATCATAAGCAACGCTCCGCGCTACACGCGCACCGCGGACCTTCACCGGGAATATCGGCTAGATACCATCTTGCAGGTATTCCAAAAACTCTCCACACGACTATACAGAAACACGAGACACTCGCGTAACCCGTTTATCCTTTCTCTGGGTAACTACGACCACAACCATAGATGGAAACATAATAGACCAAAAACACTATTAGCACGAAACTGAACATCTATGGTCCATAGCACGCTAACATGACAGTACTGGCGAGCCCCTGCAACTCAGCTACTACTGGCAACACCAGATGCTTAACCCGCCGAAATACCGGAAATCGCAGGGAAACCGTACTGCACACAGCACGCAAACCAGCCACACACACCCCCCACACTGTGAGCTGATCTATGACCGATCGCCCACTAATATATGACGACAATGAAATGTTTCAGGGACGCAGCAGCAGCATATCCTGGAACGAGCGCCAGCAACGACAACGGTAACGATGCACGATACCTCGCACTAACATAACCACACCTTGCATGCGCTGTCGCAGCTAGCAATCCGCTACTGCCCTTACTACCCGTCCTACTATCGCAGAGATTTTTTTCCCTTGGCGCTTGCCTTGGCACTTTTTTCCCTCTGCCCTTACAACCGCTACCCTTCAATCGTTTTCGACCACTTCTATCTCCTGATGGACCATGTAAATGAGTAATCTTACCCAGACGCATGGATAACATCACAGCCTGCATCCTGTGACTCCTGATTCTAAAACTAACGTGTTATACGGAAGTGACAGTAGAACTTTTGGTTTGGTCACCACGTTGGTGCGGGCGTGGAGGGGCCACATCCTATGCTGCCCTGGCCAGCACGTTATCCAGATCTCTCACCAATTGAAAACGTCTGGTCAACGGTGGCCGAGCAACTGGCTCGTTACTATACGCCAGTCACTACTATTGATGTACTGTGGGGTCGTGTAGAAGCTGCAAGGGCAGCTGTACCTGTACACGACATCCAAGCTCTGTCTGACTCAATGCCCAGGCGTATAAAGGCCATTATTACGGCCAGAGGTGGTTGTTTTGGGTACTTTGCACTCAAATTGCGTGAAAACGTAATCACATGTCAGTTCTAGTATAATATATTTGTCCAATGAATACCCGTTTATCATCAGCATTTCTTCTTGCTGTAGCAGTTTTAATGGCCAGTAGTGTATATACTTCTACATCTACATCTACATGACTACTCTGCAATTCACATTTAAGTGCTTGGCAGAGGGTTCATCGAACCACAATCGTACTATCTCTCTACTATTCCACTCCCGAACAGCGAGCGGGAAAAACGAACACCTAAACCTTTCTGTTCGAGCTCTGATTTCTCTTATTTTATTTTGATGGTCATTCCTACCTATGTAGTTTGGGCTCAACAAAATATTTTCGATTCGGAAGAGAAAGTTGGTGACTGAAATTTCGTAAAAAGGTCTCGCCGCGACGAAAAACGTCTATGCTGTAATGACTTGCATCCCAACTCGTGTATCATATCTGCCGCACTCTCTCCCCTATAACGTGATAATACAAAACGAGCTACCCTTTTTGCACCCTTTCGATGTCCTCCGTCAATCCCACCTGGTAAGGATCCCACACCGCGCAGCAATATTCTAACAGAGGACGAACGAGTGTAGTGTAAGCTGTCTCTTTAGTGGACTTGTTACATCTTCTAAGTGTCCTGCCAATGAAACGCAACCTTTGGCTCGCCTTCCCGACAATATTATCTATGTGGTCCTTCCAACTGAAGTTGTTCGTAATTTTAACACCCAGGTACTTAGCTGAATTGACAGCCTTGAGAATTGTACTATTCATCGAGTAATCGAATTCCAACGGATTTCTTTTGGAACTCATGTGGATCATCTCACACTTTTCGTTATTTAGCGTCAACTGCCACCTGACACACCATACAGCAATCTTTTCTAAATCGCTTTGCAACTGATACTGGTCTTCGGATGACCTTACGAGACGGTAAATTACAGCATCATCTGCGAACAGTCTAAGAGAACTGCTCAGATTGTCACCCAGGTCATTTATATGGATCAGGAACAGTAGAGGTCCCAGGACGCTTCCCTGGGGAACACCTGATATCACTTCAGTTTTACTCGATGATTTGCCGTCTATTACTACGAACTGCGACCTTCCTGACAGGAAATCACGAATCCAGTCGCACAACTGAGACGATACCCCATAGCTCCGCAGCTTGATTAGAAGTAGCTTGTAAGGAACGGTGTCAAAAGCTTTCCGGAAATCTAGAAATACGGAATCAACTTGAGATCCCCTGTCGATAGCGGCCATTACTTCGTGCGAATAAAGAGCTAGCTGCGTTGCACAAGAGCGATGTTTTCTGAAGCCATGCTGATTACGTGTCAATAGATCGTTCCCTTTTTGATGTTGGAATTTTTTCCGCTAGTGTATTTCGAGAATTATGGCTGAAACTTCTCTGCACATGCTACAGTTTTCGCGCTTGCTGTGTACATGATTGACTGCTATCGCCAGCGTTAAAAAATTTCAGTGATTATGACAGTAAAAGATTTAGGAACAAAAGTCGCAATAACCCGTACCAAATACCGCATTCCAGTCCGCTTTTTCCGAGAGAATTTTTACTGTTTCAGATTTGCAGCAGTAAAATTTTTTCTTCAAAGACTAAATTAGGGTCGCTTACTAAACGGGAAATTTTATTTTCCAGGTACGACTTAAGTTGACAGTTTCAATTTACCGTGACGACGTGCTGTCGCTGCAAAAGGCTACATTAGACGAAAGTTTCTGGAACCCGAGGTTAATGACGCCGCTCTACTGACAGCTTTCGAGCATGGAAGTAAGATAAGAGTTTAACGTCCCGTCGACGTCGAGGTCACTCGGGACGCAGCGACGCACGGATTTTGCAAAGGAGGTGGAGGGAAATCGGCTGTGACTTTTCCAAAACAGCCACTCCGCGTTTGGCCTAGGTGTTGTAGGGAAACCACAGAAAACCTAAAAAATCTTGAGGACTTGACAGGGATTTGAACCTTCGCCCTCCCCAATATGAGTAGAGATTTTTAACCTCTCCGCACCTCTCATACAGTAAGTTTCGAATAAGACTCTTACATATCTACCTGTATGTCTGTAATTAACATGACACTGCAACATAATCTTACGAGGTTGTAAGAGGTCCATGACTAAGGAATTTATTGCTAGCGCACTCGAGCAGATGTAATTCGATGGATTGCTCACTCGCTGCCTGTGATATGTAAGCTATAAGAGAATCTCAGACCAGAGAGCAGTGTTGGCTGCAGTAAGAGCAGTGTCAGTAGGAGTAAGTAGTGGCTAGCAGTCGTGTGTATGGAGTTGAGTGGGCCGGTCGTGGGGAGCGATGGCGGTGCCTGAGCGATGTAGTATAAGGTAAAAGCAGCCGCGCGCATATGTAGTATTGTTATATCAAGTCCCATGTAAATGTTTTTAAAAAAAATCTCTTAATAATAATGTTTCTTATAAAAAATTAAATTTTGACAATCATTCAACTCAGTTTAAGGATTTTACTAATTTCTCCAATCCATGGTCATCCTGATTATTGTAAAGACAAATCAGTTGTTACTTTCTATACATGACAAATCTAGCGGCCAGCATTGCACTGGACTGTGCCAGAAAATTTCTTATAGGAGCAGATATATACACACAGCAAAGGACTTGGAAGAGCAGTTGAACGGAATGGACAGTGTCTTGAAAGGAGGATATAATATGAGCATCAACAATAGCAAACGAGGATAATGGAATGTAGTCTAACTAAGTCGGGTGATGCTGAGGAAGTGAGACACTTAAAGTAGTAAAGGAGTTTTGCTATTTGGAGAGCAAAATAACTGTTGATGGTCGAAGTACAGAGGATATAAAATGTAGACTGGCTATAGCAAGGAAAGCGTTTCTGAAGAACAGAAATTTGTTAACATCGAGTGTAGATTTAAGGGTCAGGAAGTCCTTTCTGAAAGTATTTGTATGGAGTGTAGCCATGTATGTAAGTGAAACATGGACAGTAAATAGTTTGGACAAGAAGAGAATAGAAGCTTTCGAAATGTGGAGCTACAGAAGAATGCTGAAGATTAGATGGGTAGATCACGTAACTAATAAGGAGGTATTGAATAGGATTGGGGAGAAGAGAAGTTTGTGGCACAACTTGACTAGAAGAAGGGATCGGTTGGTAGGACATGTTTTGAGGCATCAAGGGATCACAAATTTAGCATTAGAGGGCAGCGTGGACGGTAAAAATCGTAGAGGGAGACCAAGAGATGAATACACTAAGCAGATTCAGAAGGATGTAGGTTGCAGTAGGTACTGGGAGATGAAGAAGCTTGCACAGGATAGAGTAGCATGGAGAGCTGCATCAAACCAGTCTCAGGACTGAAGACCTCAACAACAACAACATATACACGTTATCCGGGTACTTCATCTAGGTAAGATTTTCAATTCATTCAGAATGAATTTTCAGGGCCATGACGCAGCACTGCTGACGTCCAAATTTTACCAATTTAGATTCAAAGTCAATTATTGAAAGGTTATAAGCGAGCCACAATTTTATTGAGAGGTTACTCACATTTTATTATTGGTAAGTAACGGAATTTATCTGTTGGTAGGTTATACTAAATGTGAATGTTATAAACATTTTTTACTGTTGGGAGGTTACAAGGTATTAGAAAATTCGCGTTACGTGTGGTATTGGTCAGAGATCACGTAACGATGCACAGATACAGACGGCGCGGAATATGATTCCTTGCTAATGTTGATGTGACACGCTGGTCACTACAGAATAATATCAAATTGGTTCAAATGGCTCTTAGCAATATGGGACTTGACATCTGAGGTCATCAGTCCCCTAGAACTTAGAACTACTTAAACCTAACTAACCGAAGGACACTACACACATCCATGCCCGAGGCAGGATTCGAACCTGCGACCGTAACGGTCGCGCGGTTCCAGAATGAAGCGCCTACAACCGCTCGGCCACAACGGCCGGCAATATAAAAATAGTTACGGCCATTGCAAAACCCCCACTCATTCTTAGCTTCTGGATGAGTGCACTCGTCTTAATACAGCGGTATCTGTATTCTTTGTAGTAATAAAAATGAGTAGTGTTAGAGTGAGAAATCGCGTACCATTCTTACTGCATTCCTTCCTGTTCAGGAAATGAGTACTGATTTCAAACTGGATGTACGTGTGTGTGTGTGTATGTATGTATGTATGCATGCATGCTTCACATTTCCTCCTGAACCAGCGCACCGATTTCAACCGAATTTATAGTACACGTATCACTTAATAGTACTCGTATCACTTAGTGCCTGGAAAGAATCATTGTGGGGAAAGAACCACTCACCTATCAAAAGGGTGGGGGTAGGGGTGAAAACACAATGGCGCCCATGACATGAGAATACCATACTTCATTTCTCCAGTATTTGAGAATGAGAGCATTTTGAGACTTGCGAAAAAACTTACACATAATTTCAAACCTTTACGATAGTTTTTCTAGCTGAAGACCCCCACAAATTGATGAAAGGAAAATAGTTTAGCGTTTACCACATTTTCGCTGATCATGCAGTAAAATTGCCACATGAAGCATGATGTTTCAATTTATTACTTCTTTACTACTAACTGTATGCGTGACACATATTGCAGAAAATATTCACGTATACCACTGAACGAATCAGAAAAATTACATCATTGTACGACGCTTAGTTCAGCAGGTATGACGTCATGAACATCGACTGGGTGAGAAACTATCGTATCATGCAAGACGTTCATTACTTCGTTGCAATTATATTAGCAACACTTTCCACAAAAAGTTTAAATTTATAACTTGGTTGCAACTAATTCTATTCACAATACTTTTCGTAGATTGTATCCACGTATCGCGCTGAACGTACCTGGGAAAATATATCATAGCACGACACCTAGTTCAGGAGATATGACGTCATAAACAGTGAGATGCCTGAGAAACTGCCGCATCACACACGACGTTTTACACTACTGGCCATTAAAATTGCTACACCACGAAGATGACGTGCTACAGGAGAGAAATTTAACCGACCGGAAGAAGATGCTCTGATATGCAAATGATTAGCTTTTCAGAGCATTCACACAAGGTTGGCGCCGGTGGCGACACCGACAACGTGCTGACATGAGGAAAGTTTCCAACCGATTTCTCATACACAAACAGCAGTTGTCCGGCGTTGCCTAGTGAAACGTTGTTGTGATGCCTCGTGTAATGAGGAGAAATGCTTACCATCACGTTTCCGACTTTGATAAAGGTCGGATTGTAGCCTATTGCGACTGCGGTTTATCGTATCGCGGCATTGCTGCTCGCGTTGGTCGAGATCCGATGACTGTTAGCATAATGTGGAATCGGTGGGTTCAGGAGGGTAATACGGAAAGCCGTGCTGGATCCCAACAGCCTCGTATCACTAGCAGTCGAGATGACAGGCATCTTATCCGCATAACTGTAACGGACCGTGCAGCCACGTCTCGATCCCTGAGTTAACAGATGGGGCCGTTTGCAAGACAACAACCATCTGCACGAACAGTTCGAGGCGTTTGCAGCAGCATGGACTATCAGCTCGGAGACCATGGATGGGGTTATCCTTGACGCTGCATCACAGACAGGACCGCCTGCGATGGTGTACTCAACGACGAACCTGGGTGCACGAATGGCAAAACGTTATTTTTTCGGATGAATTCAGGTTCTGTTTACAGCATAATGACGGTCGCATCCGTGTTTGGCGACATCGCGGTGAACGCATATTGGAAGCGTGTATTCGTCATCGTCATACTGGCGTATCACTTGGCGTGATTGTATGGGGTGCCATTGGTTACACGCCTCGGTCACCTCTTGTTCGCATTGACGGCACTTTGAACAGTGGACGCTACATTTCAGATGTGTTACGACCCCTGGCTCTACCCTACATTCGATCCCTGCGAAACCCTACGTTTCTGTAGGATAATGCACGACCGCATGCTGCAGGTCCTGTACGTGTCTTTCTGGATACAGAAAGCCAGCACATTCTCCAGATCTCTCACCAATTGAAAACGTCTGGTCAATGGTGGCCGAGCAACTGGCTCCTCACAATACGCCAGTCACTACTATTGATGTACTGTGGGGTCGTGTAAAAGCTGCAAGGGCAGCTATACCTGTACACGACATCCAAGCTCTGTCTGACTCAATGCCCAGGCGTATAAAGGCCATTATTACGGCCAGAGGTGGTTGTTCTGGGTACTATGCACCCAATTGCGTGAAAATGAAATCACATGTCAGTTCTAGAATAATATATTTGTCCAATGAATACCAGTTTGTCATCAGCATTTCTTCTTGGTGTAGCAATTTTATTGGCCAGTAGTGTAGTTCATTACATCTGACACAGGAGGTGGAGGAAATGGACACAGAAGGGAAAGAGGAGGAAGTGGACAAAGGAAGGTGGGGAAGAGGAGAGAGAGAGAGAGAGAGAGAGAGAGAGAGAGAGAGAGAGAGAGAGAGAGAGAGAGAGAGAGAGAAGGACAGAGACAGGGAGAGAGGGGGGAGGCGCAGATGAACTAATTGAAGATTGAAATTAATTCATACCCGAGCAACACCAGATAATCGGCAAGTAATTATATAAAGCGAAAGTCATTTGTAACAGTTCAGAATAAGTTCAGAAATAGTACATAATCGAATTAGTCCTTATCTGGAACGGCAGTTACCTGAGAATTAAATGCTCATATTAAAGACGTGAAACGAAGAACCTACTGCCCATGCATTAGCTCAGAGATTATCTTTTATTGTGATGATATTAAAAAGAGATAATCTTCCTCAGTAGCCATTTCCCTTCATACAGGCAACGCTAGATTAATATCAGTCCTTTCGTCAGAATAAAAAAGGAAAAAAAACGTTATACAACATTATGGTATCTGGTTGTGGATATTTGGTGAATCACTGTCACTTCCTCCCACTCTTGATGCAGTCGAGAATAGTGAACGGAAACGACGACCGTAGGTACGCCTTCATGTGAGGCTTTAATCTGTTATTTTACCTTCATAGTCTGCTCGCGAGGTATGTGTAGGAGAAAGTTATATGTGGCAGATCAAAACTGTGTGCCAGACACCTACTCAAAGCTGGGAAGTCTGCCTTTCGCAGGCAAATACTCTACCGACTAAGATATTCAAGCGTGTCTCACAATTTTATTTCCGAAAATAATTATCCAGCACAGTTACATTCGACATCCTAAGATCATAAAATACTGGCCTTGGTAGAGCGCCCACCACTGCGAAAATCATATTGTCATGTTGACGTTGTGGTCCATGCAGACCTGAGCGTTGTTATCGCATTGTCATATCGACAACATGGTTGCCAGGGTGTAATATAGCCTGTATTGTTATTGTAAGCTGAAGCGCCATAGAAACTGGTATAGGCACGCGTATTCAAATACAGAGATATGTAAACAGGCAGAATAAGGTGCTGCGGTCGACAACGCCTATATACAGGGTGTTTCAAAAATGACCGGTATATTTGAAACGGCAATAAAAACTAAACGAGCGGCGATAGAAATACACCGTTTGTTGCAATATGCTTGGGACAACAGTACATTTTCAGGCGGACAAACTTTCGAAATTACAGTAGTTACAATTTTCAACAACAGATGGCGCTGCAAGTGATGTGAAAGATATAGAAGACAACGCAGTCGGTGGGTGCGCCATTCTGTACGTCGTCTTTCTGCTGTAAGCGTGTGCTGTTCACAACTTGCAAGTGTGCTGTGGACAACATGGTGTATTCCTTAGAACAGAGGATTTTTCTGGTGTTGGAATTCCACCGCCTAGAACACAGTGTTGTTGCAACAAGACGAAGTTTTCAACGGAGGTTTAATGTAACCAAAGGACCGAAATGCGATACAATAAAGGATCTGTTTGAAAAATTGTAACGGACTGGGAACGTGACGGATGAACGTGCTGGAAAGGTAGGGCGACGGTGTACGGCAACCACAGAGGGCAACGCGCAGCTAGTGCAGCAGGTGATCCAACAGCGACCTCGGGTTTCCGTTCGCCGTGTTGCAGCTGCGGTCCAAATGACGCCAACGTCCACGTATCGTCTCATGCGCCAAAGTTTACACCTCTATCCATACAAAATTCAAACGCGGCAACCCCTCAGCGCTGCTACCATTGCTGCACGAGAGACATTCGCTAACGATATAGTGCACAGGATTGATGACAGCAATATGCATGTGAGCAGCATTTGGTTTACTGACGAAGCTTATTTTTACCTGGACGGCTTCGTCAATAAACAGAACTGGCGCATATGGGGAACTGAAAAGCCCCATGTTGCAGTCCCATCGTCCCTGCATCCTCAAAAAGTACTGGTCTGGGCCCCCATTTCTTCCAAAGGAATCATTGGCCCATTTTTCAGATCCGAAACGATTACTGCATCACGCTATCTGGACATTCTTCGTGAATTTGTGGCGGTACAAACTGCCTTAGACGACACTGCAAACACCTCGTGGTTTATGCAAGATGGTGCCCGGCCATATCGCACGGCCGACGTCTTTAATTTCCTGAATGAATATTTCGATGATCGTGTGATTGCTTTGGGCTATCAGAAACATACAGGAGGCGGCGTGGATTGGCCTCCCTATTCGCCAGACATGAACCCCTGTGATTTCTTTCTGTGGAGACACTTGAAAGTCCAGGTGTACCGCCAGAATCCAGAAACAATTGAACAGCTGAAGCAGTACATCTCATCTGCATGTGAAGCCATTCCGCCAGACACGTTGTCAAAGGTTTCGGGTAATTTCATTCAGAGACTACGCCATATTATTGCTACGCATGGTGGATATGTGGAAGATATCGTACTATAGAGTTTCCCAGACCGCAGCGCCATCTGTTGTTGACAATTGTAACTACTGTAATTTCGAAAGTTTGTCTGCCTGAAAATGTACTGTTGTCCCAAGCATATTGCAAGAAACGGTGTATTTCCATCGCTGCTCGTTTAGTTTGTATTGCCGTTTCAAATATACCGGTCATTTTTGAAACACCCTGTAAGACAAGTGTTGGCGCCGATGTTAGATCGGCTTTTGTTGTTACACTACCTGGTTATAAAGATTTAAGCGAATCTGAACGTGATATAGTCAGCGCACGAGCGATGGGTCTTGTCGCCACCGAGGTCATTGAAGACGGAACACAAGCTCAGAATGAGCAACGACCGGGAAGTAAATCGGCCTGTGTTTCTTTTCTTCTTCTTTTTTTTTTTTATTCAATCGAATCATCGGCCATTCGACATGTCCGTTTAGGGTAGCCACAAAAAATCTCTCTAGATGACGTGATGATGCTGTGAACCCCAGTGTCCTCGTATCCGGAAGTGTCACATCACTGCGCCATATCGCTCGGTATCCGTGAATGGAACAGGAAGTGACGAAAATTACATTTATGGCCCGCCTCTGCCGCACACTACACGGCTACATCGACTGGTCGTATAATGCTGCGAGTTAGATCTGTTCTACACAGACCAACAAAAGTTTTTCATCTAAATAAACTGGCCTATATTTTCACTTTGAATGTGTCCAGGCTACCAAATCAAAATAACAAACATTTTGATAACGAGAACACATTTCTTTTTTACATTACTCCTAAGTAACGTCGATACGCAATAGCGCTCCCTTGCTCGGATGCAGACTCAAACCCATCGTGACGTATCATCGATGAGATCATCAACCCAGCCCTGGTCCAAATCGTCCCACGCGCCAATGGCGATTTTGCATAAGTCACACTGAGTCAGTAGTCGTCGTCGACGTCCAAAAACAGTTTGTTTCAATTGATGTCACACAGATTTGATTTGGTCCACGTCTGGGGAACAGCCAGACCAATCATTCTGATGATCCTAGTGTGCTGAAGGAACGTGTTCATGAGAAAAGCCCGATAAGCTCACGAGTTCTCATCCAACAAGATAAAATTGTCACTAATATGCTGTCGACACGGTCCCATTACGGTTTGCAGAATTTCGTTCCTGCGCTGTAGAACAGTGAGACTGCCCACAACAACCAGGAGAGATGTTCGGCGCCCTTCCCAGAACATCACTCTACCATAACTTGTTGCACATGTGGGACACAGTACTGGAGGAATGTGATATTACGTGGTTGTCTCCAAACGTCTGCGATTATGAGGATACAAACAGGTCCGAGTTTCGTCTGTAAACAGAACCCGACGTCAAAGCTCGTCATTCTGCATGATTTCTTGCACTTTTGTGATGGAGTCAGTAGTATTGTAATGTTCGATGTGGTTTTCACCATGGTCGTTGGGAATGAAGAGTCAAAAAATGGTTCAAATGGCTCTGAGCACTATGGGACTCAACTGCTGTGGACATCAGTCCCCTAGAACTTAGAACGACTTAAACCTAACTAACCTAAGGACATGACACACATCCATGCCCGAGGCAGGATTCGAACCTGCGACCGTAGCAGTCACGCGGTTCCGGACTGAGCGCCTAGAACCGCGAGACCACCGCGGCCGGCAATGAAGAGTCAGATCACGCAGTCGTCTCCTAATAGTTTGATCCAATATGCGACATCTCGTAGCTTCTTCGAATGCCGAATTCCTCTCTGGAGCACTCAGACCACCGTTCCTTTGGCTCAGAAGTCGTACGATTCGATCATCCTGTGCACCTGTTGAATGTGGGCAGCCTGTGCCGATTAAGCCTTCTACACTACAATTCCGGTGAACACGGCAATCAGCTTCCTTGGTTGACAAGTTTTCTGTGTGTAAAGTGATAGTGCGGACTCACTCTTTGGTCGCAATTATCCTTCGTGGCATGATGGTTGTCCAATTTGTTGTTCCACAGATGCACCTAATGAGTTTCAACTGGAATGCTACATTTCATTCGAGTGCGGCATTCTACCCGCAGGTAGCGCTCATGGTAACTGCGTGTATATTGACAAACAACGTCAGAGGTGACCTTCAAACCGGTACAGGAACAGTCACAACATGAGCACATCTGCATGACATGTCGGCGTGATACAAGTCTTTTATTGACTTATACGTAATAGCCAATAGCAGTACACGATTTAGGCACCTTAACCACCTCGCTTTGCGTCTAGGTATTATATTAATGAGCGATGCCTCAACGGCAGAGGGCTATTCCTGACCGAGTCATTGCTCCCACGAAGGAAGTTATTTTGATGACACTGGGGGCCAGATGACATTTTTGTGTTTCTGACCACACTGGGCAACCAAGGATGTAACGATATGGTGACACTGGAGAATCCATTAGGCGAGAGGGAACAGGACATTGGCGTGTAACAATACAGGGCAAAGATAACGAAGTTGTAAACACATATCGGCAAAATCGTTGTCAAGCGCCGTGTAATTAAAACATTTTAATCCGTTTATCAGGTCAGCAGACACGATATGGCCACTGGTATGGGAGGCAGGACTAAAACGCAAACGTGCGGTCTTTAAAGGGAATCTCTGCGTTGATTATCGACTCTGTGAATTAAAGTTTGCTGAGAAACATATACACTCCTGGAAATGGAAAAAAGAACACATTGCCACCGGTGTGTCAGACCCACCAGACTTGCTCCGGACACTGCGAGAGGGCTGTACAAGCAATGATCACACGCACGGCACCGCGGACACACCAGGAACCGCGGTGTTGGCCGTCGAATGGCGCTAGCTGCGCAGCATTTGTGCACCGCCGCCGTCAGTGTCAGCCAGTTTGCCGTGGCATACGGAGCTCCATTGCAGTCTTTAACACTGGTAGCATGCCGCGACAGCGTGGACGTGAACCGTATGTGCAGTTGATGGACTTTGAGCGAGGGCGTATAGTGCGCATGCGGGAGGCCGGGTCGACGTACCGCCGAATTGCTCAGCACGTGGGGCGTGAGGTCTCCACAGTACATCGATGTTGTCGCCAGTGGTCGGCGGAAGGTGCACGTGCCCGTCGACCTGGGACCGGACCGCAGCGACGCACGGATGCACGCCAAGACCGTAGGATCCTACGCAATGCCGTAGGGGACCGCACCGCCACTTCCCAGCAAATTAGGGACACTGTTGGTCCTGGGGTATCGGCGAGGACCATTCGCAACCGTCTCCATGAAGCTGGGCTACGGTCCCGCACACTGTTAGGCCGTCTTCCACTCACGCCCCAACATCGTGCAGCCTGCCTTCAGTGGTGTCGCGACAGGCGTGAATGGAGGGACGAATGGAGACGTGTCGTCTTCAGCGATGAGAGTCGCTTCTGCCGTGGTGCCAATGATGGTCGTATGCGTGTTTGGCGCCGTGCAGGTGAGCGCCACAATCGGGACTGCATACGACTGAGGCACACAGGGCCAACACCCGGCATCATGGTGTGGGGAGCGATCTCCTACACTGGCCGTACACCTCTGGTGATCGCCGAGGGGACACTGAATAGTGCCCGGTACATCCAAACCGTCATCGAACCCATCGTTCTACCATTCCTAGACCGGCAAGGGAACTTGCTGTTCCAACAGGACAATGCACGTCCGCATGTATCCCGTGCCACCCAACGTGCTCTAGAAGGTATAAGTCAACTACCCTGGCCAGCAAGATCTCCGGATCTGTCCCCCATTGAGCATGTTTGGGACTGGACGAAGCGTCGTCTCACGCGGTCTGCACGTCCAGCACGAACGCTGGTCCAACTGTGGCTCCAGGTGGAAATGGCATGGCAAGCCGTTCCACAGGACTACATCCAGCATCTCTACGATCGTCTCCATGGGAGAATAGCAGCCTGCATTGCTGCGAAAGGTGGATATACACTGTACTAGTGCCGACATTGTGCATGCTCTGTTGCCTGTGTCTATGTGCCTGTGGTTCTGTGAGTGTGATCATGTGATGTATCTGACCCCAGGAATGTGTCAATAAAGTTTCCCCTTCCTGGGACAACGAATTCACGGTGTTCTTATTTCAATTTCCAGGAGTGTATATCGTCACTGGCGAATCTGTATTTTTCACAGCAAATTTTGGTCCAGTGAAGGTACAGGGCGTCAATTATTGAACTGTATAAAGAAACGTAAATTAGTGAAGAACTACTGCGTACACACGCATTATTCATCATATAAACGTCACTGCAGATATTCGGATTTAGGTTCGATATGCCTGCCATCATTGGTGATGACGTGGCGCAGACGAATAGCCAAATTCTGCATGTCTCGCTGAAATGTCGGAACATCGATGCTGTCCATAATTTCCTGAATGGCTGTATCCAGCTCAGCAGTGGTTTGGGTTTTTCCTGTATACTTTGTCTTTAATATAGTCCCACAAAAAGGAGTCGCAGGTGTTCAGATCCGGAGAATATGGTGGCCCATCGAGGCCCAAGCGAGTCGCCTCTGGGTACCCCAGAGCCAGAATACGGTACCCAAAGTGCTCTACCGGGACATCAAACACTCTCCTGCTTCTATGGGGTCGAGCTCCGTGTCACATGAACCACATCTTGTCGGAGTCAGTGTCACTTTGGATAAAGGGGATGAAACCATCTTCCAAAACCTTCACGTACCGTTCGGTAGTCACCGTGCCATCATGGAATATCGCGCCGATTATTCCGTGACTGGACACAGTCACCAGTTGAGGGTGAAAAGACTTCTCGATACCGAAATACGGATTCTCAGTCTCCAAAATGCTCCAATTTTGCTTACTGACGAACCCATAAAAATGAAAGTGAGCTTCGTCACTAAACCGAACCATACATGGGCATACTAATTCCCACTCTGTCCGCGGCCAACCGTGCAGTTTGAACGTCCTAACGCAAACCGTTCATAAGTTATGTCGATTTTATTTCATGTAGTTCAATAATAGCTACCCTGTTTATAAGCCGTTTATAGACAAATATATTCTTGAATCATCCCGGAATTACCGTAGGTCGGTGGCAATTTAGGGCGGGTTTGTGACAGTTGTGTGGATTGACTCTTGTGCTGATATTTCTGCGGAGCCCCCAAACTTAAGGCACTTCTTTTCTTTCGCATTCATTGGCTACGCCATCTCGCAACAAAACTCTTACATTCCAACCTAACCCACACCTCGGGCGAAGCTGCAGACCAGTCTGTCATCACAACTACGTTATTTGCTTTGACATTCGTTGGCTTCGCCACTCACACCAATACTGTCAACTTCCAGCCTAACCTTGACCTCGGGCAAAGCTACAGATCAATCTGCCATCACAAGTATGTTTTTTGCTTTCACATTCGTTAGCCTCGTCAACTCATAATCATACAGACACCTTCCGACTTAACCTAGACCACGGGCTAAGATACAGATCAATCTGTGATCACAACTAGATTTCTTGCTTCACTTATGTTGGCTTTTCCTAGTCACAAACACACTCTCAATTTCCAACCTAACCTCGATCAATCTGCAGATCTGCAGATCAATCGGTTATCGCAAATAGGTTTGTTTTGTTCAGAGAGATTTCGCTCTTGCATTCGGTCGTCGTAAACTTCATTTCACCATATTTCGGCTGGACAACTGTCAGCCATCCTTAGATGAGTCGAACAAGGACTGACGAAGACGTTTCCCGCTCCGTCTTATACAGGGTGTTATAAAAAGGAACGGCCGAAATTTCAGGAAACATTCCTCACACACAAATAAAGAAAAGATGTTATGTGGACATGTCTCCGGAAACGCTTAATTTCCATGTTAGAGCTCATTTTAGTTTCGTCCACCTACGCTCAATGGAGCACGTTATCATGATTTCATACGGGATACTCTACCTGTGCTGCTAGAACATGTGCCTTTACAAGTACGACACAACATGTGGTTCATACGCGACGGAGCTCTTGCACATTTCAGTCGAAGTGTTCGTACGCTTCTCAACAACAAATTCGGTGACCGATGGATTGGCAGAGGCGGACCAATTCCATGGCCTCCACGCTCTCCTGACCTCAACCCTCTTGACTTTCATTTAGGGGGCATTTGAAAGCTCTTGTCTACGCAACCCCGGTACCAAATGTAGACTCTTCGTGCTCGTGTTGTGGACGCCTGTGACACAATACGCCATTCTCCAGGAGTGCATCAGCGCATCAGGGATTCCATGCGACGGAGGGTGGATGCATGTATCCTCGCTAACGGAGGACATTTTGATCATTTCCTGTAACAAAGTGTTTGAAGTCACGCTGGTACGTTCTATTGCTGTGTGTTTCCATTCCATGACTAATGTGATTTGAAGAGAAGTAATAAAATGAGCTCTAACATGGAAAGTAAGCATTTCCGGACACATGTCCACATAACATATTTTCTTTCTTTGTGTGTGAAGAATGTTTCCTGAAAGTTTGGCCGTACCTTTTTGTAACACCCTGTATAGTGCACTGTATAAGACGGAGCGGAGACCGTCTTCGTCAGTCCTTGTTCGGCTCACCTGAAGATGGCTGGCAGTTGTCCAGCCGAAATATCGTGCAATGAAGTTTACGACGACCGGCTGCAAGTCCAAAATCTTTTTGAACAGTTGATTAACCGGGAAAATTTCAAATTTCACAGTTTTTTTTTTTTTGCTTTCACACTCTTTGGATTCGCCAAGTCCGAAACATACTGTCACCTTCCAACCTAGCATAGATCTCGGGCTAAACTGCAGATTAATCTGTCATCAAAACCAGGTGTTTTGCTTGCACTTTCGTTTGCTCCGCCACCTCACAACCGTACGGTGGTCAGTTCCAACCTAACCTCGACGTCGAGCTTACAGATCATTCAGTCATTACAACTAGATCTTTTGGTTTCACGGTCATTGGCTTCCGCAACTCACAGCCATACTACCACCTTGCAACTTAATCTAAAGCTCAGGCTGATCTGTAGGCCAGTCTGTCATCACAACTAGGTTTACAGAGCAGGTGTGATGAGCGTCATGTAACAAGATTTCTCTTCACGGCTGGCCTCCTTCTGCAACAGACCCGAGCCACACTGTAAACGTCTGGGCGGAGACGAAACGGACCACGAGAGAAAACTCGTTTGACCCGCGCGAAGAACCCGTGATGACCTTTGGAATATTGGCGTAGCTGGCTGGGAGAAGGTGGCAGAAAATGACAGATTTATTACTCGCTTCATAGACTCCCTCCCTTGCAGTATGCAGATAGTCACTGGACTGGAAGGCGTTTGAACAGGTTATTAAGTGCTAAAGAACACACACGCTGTGCTCCTTTTTATGGCGAAAGAAATACTGTTAATAACCGTAAAATTTTCATTCTGTTCATTTCTCAATTTCTATAGATTAAACAAATTAACGAAGTAAAACAAAGTAATAATTGCGATCGCGTGATTCGACATGATCTGTAGTTCTTATGTCGCTTTATTACGAGGAACAACAACAATTATCAAAAATAAATTGCTTCTTGATACAGTTCAGATCTTAAACTCCTCTCGAAAAACTGAAATCTTCGCCACCAGTTAAAAAAATACAATAAAATAAAATAAACTATAAATTCTCCTGGGGATATAAGTCTTCTTGGAGAATGAAAATCGTCTTTGGTACTATAAACATTCTTTAAAATAGTGATCTTCTTGCAATCTAATGGGAAGTTACGCTACTATTATGGTGTTAGAGCTACGTGTAGGTAATTCTGCTTTCTGTGCTTGTCTCTCATTTATCGCTGTAGAAGGAGGTAATCTAGAAACTACGGAGCTACTACACCAAGTGCTGCACTGTTATTCCGCCCTTGATTTCACCTGATGACTTCATGTGCCTTTTTTTCATGTCTGAAATCCAAGGAAAGACACGAAACAAATGGCCTTGTGTGGTTTTAGGCAGTACGTGGATCTTGTTGAGTACAACTTCCTTAATTAAACTAACAATTAGGCTCACGGCTTCAAGTGACATTTTCCACGTCTGAAAATACTAGGAATGACACGGAGCAAATTGTTTTGTTTGTTGTTAGAAGGTAAGTGCATCTGGTTCAATGTAACTTGCTTAATTACAATATCAATTACAAGGGCCCTTCACTTTTACCATTACCATTACAAGTAATGGGCACTTTTTAATGTGATTCAATTCTTTATAATATGATGGGAAATTCAAATTTCAGACTACTCGCTTTTTGTGCTGTCTAGTGTATACACTGAGAGAACTCTTTCACTCAGAACACCAAGTGGATTTTTTTTGGTCATCAGTTTTCTTTTTATCCCACAGTAACACTGCGTAAAATGCACGTCCTCAATTATTTGTTGACTGTATTACAATCTCCGTGTTCCCTTACAGTCTCTGTCCTCTATGGCTGCTTCTAGTACCCTCTCTTAATCTACATCTACATTATACTCCGCAAGCCGCGTAATGGTGCGTGGCGGAGGGTACTTTCGGTACCACTATCTGATCCCTCCAGCCCGGTTCCACTTGCGAATAGTGCGTGGGGAGAATGATTGTCGGTAAGCCTCTGTACTAGCTCTAGTTTCTCGAATTTTCTCCTCGTGGTCAATACGCGAGATGTATGTGGGGGGAAGTAATATGTTGTCTGACTCCTCCTGAAAAGTGTTGCCCCGAAATTTCAATAGTAAATCTCTCCGTGACGCACAATGCCTCTCTTGTAACGTCTGCCAGTGGAGTTTGCTTACCATGTCCGAAACGCTCTCTCGCCAGCTAAGTGATCTCGTCACGAAACGCCTCGCTGTTCGTTGGATATTCTCTATCTCCTCTGTCAGTCCTACCTCACAGAGATCCCAGACAGATGAACAATACTCAAGAATCGGGCGAACAAGCGCCTTATAAGTCACTTCTTTCCTGGGTGTGTCACATTTCCTTAACATCATTCCGATGAATCTGAGTGTGGTGTGTGCTTTTCCCACTATCTGTTTTATGTGGTCATTCCACTAGATATTTTATGGCAGACGCTGTCTCCAGCTGTTTATCATCAATAGTGTAGCTGTACAGTAGTGGGTTTCTTTTCCTATGTATGTGCAATATGTTACATTTATTTACGTTCAGAGTCAACTGCCAGAGTCTACAACGCTCATCAATTCTCTACAGGTCGTTCTGCAAATTCTTACTATCTTCTGGCGTTGCTGTTTTGATATAAACAACTCCATCATCTGCGAATAGCTGTAAAGAGCATCCGACGCTTTCTACTAGATCATTGACATACACTGTGAACAGCAACGGTCCTTTCACACTTCCCTGTGGTACTCCGGATATCACCTTTACGTCCGTCGATTTAGTTCCATTAAGAGCGACATATTGAGTTATATCTGCAAGAATGTCTTGAATACAATCGCAAGTCTGCTCCGATACTCCGTAAGCTCTTTTTTTTCATTAAACGGCAGTGCGAGACACTGAAATAAATTCAACAGTGACAAGTTAAAATTTGTACCACACCGGGAGTCGAACTAGGCGCTCAGTCCGGAGTCGTGCGACTGCTACCTTCGCAGGTTCGAATCCTGCCTTGGGCATGGATGTGTGTGATGTCCTTAGGTTAGTTAGGTTTAAGTAGTTCTAAGTTCTAGGGTACTTATGACCACAGATGTTGAGTCCCATAGTGCTCAGAGCTATTTGAACCATTTTCGAACTAGGATTTCCCGCCTTAAGCGGACACGTTTCCTATCCCAGCCAAATTCTCAGCTTGTCACACGCTAGTAGCGTCCACTGTCCATTAACCTTTTTGCTCGCAGTTTTTGGCTGAGTCCCACACAGAAGCGCCGCAAAACAACATGGCATGGACTCGACTAATGTCTGCAGTGGTGCTGGAGGGAACTGACACTATGAATCCTGCGGGGCTGTCCATAAATCCGTAAGAATACGAGCGGGTGGGCATCTCTTCTGAATACCTCATTGCAAAGCATCTCAGTTATGTTCAATAATGTTCATGTCTTGGGAGTTTGGTGGCCAACGGAAGCGTTCAAACTCAAAAGAATGTTCCAGGAGCCACTCTGTTGCAGTCCTGAATGTGTGGGGTGTCGCATTGTCCTGCTGGAATTGCTCAAGTCCGTCGGAACGCACAATGGACATGAGTGGATCCAGGTGACCAGACAGGATGCTTACGTACGTGTCACCTGTCACAGTCATTTCTAGACCTATTACAGGTCCCATATCACTTTAGCTGGACTCGCTCCATGCCATTACAGGACCTCATGAATTCATGAACCTTACATGTCAGCAGGGGACCGTTCAAGCTGGTGGAGGCACCAGATTGAAAGGTCCCCTGCTGACATTTAAGGTCCATGGATTCATGATGTCCTCTCCATACTCCTACACGTCCATCCGCACAATACAATTTGCAACGAGACTCATCCGACTAGGCAAAATGTTTCCAGTCGTCAACAGTCCAACGTCCAGGCGAGGCGAAAACTTGTGGCATGCAGTCATCAAGGGTGCACGAGTGGGCCTTCGGCTCTGAAAGCCCAGATCGATAGTTCGCACGCTGACACTTATTGTTGGCCCTGCACTGGAATCTCCAGCAATTTGCGAAAGAGTTGCACTTCCGTCACGATGAACGATTCTCTTCAGTCGTCGTTGGTCCCGTTCTTGCAGGATCTTTTTCCGTCCGCAGCCATGTTTTGCCGGGTTCCTGAGATTCCCGGTAGCCTCGTGACATGGTCGTACGGGAGAATCCCCAGTTAATCGCTAGTGTGCCGGCTATAACACTCACTAAAATCTTTATAACCTGCCATTGTAGCAGCAGTAACCGATCTAACAACTGCGCCAGTTATTATTTGTCTCATATAGGCAGTGCCGTATTCTGCCTGTTTACATACCTCTGTATTTAAATACGCATGCCCATATCAGTTTCTTTGGCGATTCATACGATTTAATGCGAAATTGCGGCCAATGCCCTTGTGTCTTTTATAATCTTGTGAATATTGACGGCCCTCGTATCAAAATGTGGTGGCTATTCCGTCGAATGTGTCCGACAGACGAACACCACACATGTATGTAGACCTATTTCCTTTCCTGACCTGTGCAGCTTTCCAGTCTTTATGTGGGGAGCTTTTGTTGAGCGAGCTGTGACTGATAAGTAAGCACCACTGTATCAGCAAACCTTGAAAGAAACCTAATTCGTGAACATTCTAGACCTGTAGATTTTCTTTTATTATTTAAGCTGTTTCATTACACTTAGGATATCTACTTGTAAGTGACTCATGTTGGCATCTGAGTACAGCATCACGCTGGAGACTCCAAGGAATACGAACGGTCGCGCGGAGTGGTCGTGCGGTTTGAGGCGTCATGTCACGGATTGCGCGGACCCTCCCGCCGTAAGTTCGAGTCCTCCCTTGGGCATGGGTGTATGTGTTGTTCTTAGTATAAGTTAGTTTAAGTAGTGTGTAAGTCTAGGGATCGATGATCTCAGCTGTTTGGTCCCTTGGGAATTCACACACATTTGAAAACGAACGTAGTCAGGCCGCAATTGTCGCCATAATACAGACGCAGCACTCGGCGTGATAGCGTGGGACGCACCAGGTAAACAACGTGGCCACCTCTGGTTCGCTTAGCAGTATGCGTTAGTTTCTGGCATATTAAGACCTACAGCAGGCCTCTCTCTCCTACATCTACATCCACATCTATATTCTGCAAGCCACCAGACATTGAGTGGTACAGGGTACATCTGGCATCAGTATCTTCTCTCAGCTTCGCTGTTTCATTCGCAAACGGTTCGAGGGAATAATGATTGTCGATAAACCTGCACATTGGTTCTAATTTCTATGATTTAACCGTTGTGGTTACTTCACGAGACGTAAGTGAAAGGATGTAATACACTCCTGGAAATGGAAAAAAGAACACTTTGACACCGTTGTGTCAGACCCACCATACTTGCTCCGGACACTGCGAGAGGGCTGTACAAGCAATGATCACACGCACGGCACAGCGGACACACCAGGAACCGCGGTGTTGGCCGTCGAATGGCGCTAGCTGCGCAGCATTTGTGCACCGCCGCCGCCAGTGTCAGCCAGTTTGCCGTGGCATACGGAGCTCCATCGCAGTCTTTAACACTGGTAGCATGCCGCGACAGCGTGGACGTGAACCGTATGTGCAGTTGACGGACTTTGAGCGAGGGCGTATAGTGGGCATGCGGGAGGCCGGGTGGACGTACCGCCGAATTGCTCAACACGTGGGGCGTGAGGTCTCCACAGTACATCGATGTTGTCGCCAGTGGTCGGCGGAAGGTGCACGTGCCCGTGGACCTGGGACCGGACTATAGCGACGCACGGATGCACGCCAAGACCGTAGGATCCTACGCAGTGCCGTAGGGGACCGCACCGCCACTTCCCAGCAAATTAGGGACACAGTTGCTGCTGGGGTATCGGCGAGGACCATTCGCAACCGTCTCCATGAAGCTGGGCTACGGTCCCGCACACCGTTAGGCCGTCCTCCACTCACGCCCCAACATCGTGCAGCCCGCCTCCAGTGGTGTCGCGACAGGCGTGAATGGAGGGACGAATGGAGACGTGTCGTCTTCAGCTATGAGAGTCGCTTCTGCCTTGGTGCCAATGATGGTCGTATGCGTGTTTGGCGCCGTGCAGGTGAGCACCACAATCGGGACTGCATTTGACCGAGGCACACAGGGCCAACACCCGGCATCATGGTGTGGGGAGCGATCTCCTACACTGGCCGTACACCTCTGGTGATCGTCGAGGGGACACTGAATAGTGCACGCTACATCCAAACCGTCATCGAACCCATCGTTCCACCATTCCTAGACCGGCAAGGGAACTTGCTGTTCCAACAGGACAATGCACGTCCGCATGTATCCCGTGCCACCCAACGTGCTCTAGAAGGTGTAAGTCAACTACCCTGGCCAGCAAGATCTGTCCCCCATTGAGCATGTTTGGGACTGGATGAAGCGTCGTCTCACGCGGTCTGCACGTCCAGCACGAACGCTGGTGCAACTGAGGCGGCAGGTGGAAATGGCATGGCAAGCCGTTCCACAGGACTACATCCAGCATCTCTACGATCGTCTCCATGGGATAATAGCAGCCTGCATTGCTGCGAAAGGTGGATATACACTGTACTAGTGCCGACATTGTGCATGCTCTGTTGCCTGTGTCTATGTGCCTGTGGTTCTGTCAGTGTGATCAAGTGATGTATCTGACCCCAGGAATGTGTCAATAAAGTTTCCCCTTCCTGGGACAATGAATTCACGGTGTTCTTATTTCAATTTCCAGGAGTGTATGTTGCCCAACTCTTTCTGGTACATAAGCACTCAGACTTCAAACAATAAACCCCTCCATGATATATAACATCTTGTAACATTTTCTGCTTGAGTTTACTGAGCGACTTCATAACGCCTACGCACCGACAAAGCGATCCCGTGATGAAACAAGCCGCATCCTATTTCTTCTATTAATCCAAACACATGACGGTCCCAGGCAATACATCGAAATCTTTGTAAACCAATTCTTTTGTGGATGAAATTCACTTCCAATGAAAGCCTGACATATGCTTTCCGTACAGTTTGTTTTATGTGGTCAGTCTATAGCATACTTATTTTCTTCGCCTGCGATCGAGCTTGACGCTTTTAGAGCTCTAGAGCTACACTGTGGCAAGTATTTCGTTGCTATGTTAACATTGAGATCAGACTGACTTCTGTCTTGGACTTTGACTAGAAAGTACGTGGATCTGCATTAGTTTAATTCTGTGGCGGAATCTTATTGTTGTCGGCCGCCATTAAAGGCTTTCAGAAGTTGATATTCTTTCAACGGCGGAATTAGTGTCATCGAGTTAATACTTAGCCTCCAAACTTATGTAAAGGATTCGAGGATACATGCTCTTTAGTGAAAAGGTTAAAAATAGATTTTCCTTTAAACAGTGATTGATATATATTACTATTACTGTGGACTACGCCCACAGGATATTCGGAACGATGTTTGTTGCATGTTTCAACGGCCGAATCTGCAAGCGCGGTCATTTATTCGTCAAAAAACGATATTATCACTTTTCCTGATGTCAGTCATACTGCCGAAAAATTGTTCAATTTCTTCGGGGTTATATTTGCACATATACAGGCGTCGTTGATACTGTGAGGACAAGTAAAACACCTTGCGTTTGGGACGAGTTTTCAGTGCTAACAGACAAGCAGCACTGCTGAAATCACAGCAGAAATCAACGTGGAACGCACGTCGAACGTATCCGTTAGGACTGTGTGGCGAAATGTGGGGTTAATGGGCTGTGGGGGCAGACGGCCGACGCGAGTGCCTTAGCTAACGGCACGACCTCGTCTGCAGTGCCTCTCCTAGGCTGGTGGTCGTATCGGTTTGAGCCTAGACTACTGTTCAAAAAATGGTTCAAATGGCTCTGAGCACTATGGGACAACTTCTGAGGTCATCAGTCCCCTAGAACTTAGAACTACTTAAACCTAACCAACCTAAGGACATCACACACATCCATGCCCGAGGCAGGATTCGAACCTGCGACCGTAGCGGTTGCGCAGTTCCAGACTGTAGCGCCTAGACCTGCTCGGCCACTTCGGCCGGCTGTCCAGATGACTTCCGATTTCAGTTGCTACAGGTAATGAGAAGTAGTAGAAATGAGAACAGCGAGAAACTTAACATCAGGATTGATGGTCACGAAGTCAATGAAGTTAAGGAATTCTGCTACCTAGGCAGTAAAATAACCAATGACGGACGGAGCAAGGAGGACATCAAAAGCAGACTCGCTATGGCAAAAAAGGCATTTCTGGCAAAGAGAAGTCTACTAATATCAAATACCGGCCTTAATTTGAGGAAGAAATTTCTGAGGATGTACGTCTGGAGTACAGCATTGTATGGTAGTGAAGCATGGACTCTGGGAAAACCGGAACAGAAGAGAATCGAAGCATTTAAGATGTGGTGCTAAAGACGAATGTTGAAAATTAGGTGAACTGATAACGTAAGGAACGAGGAGGTTCTACACAGAATCGGAGAGGAAAGGAATATGTGGAAAACACTGATAAGGAGAAGGGACAGGATGATAGGACATCTGCTAAGGCATGAGGGAATGACTTCCATGGTACTAAAGGGAGCTGTAGAGGGCAAAAACTGTAGAGGAAGACAGAGATTGGAATACGTCAAGCAAACAATTGAGGACGCATGTTGCAAGTGCTACTCTGAGATGAAGAGGTTGGCACAGGAAAGGAATTCGTGGCGGGCCGCATCAAACCAGTCAGTAGACTGATGAAAAAAAAAAAAAAAAAAGAGATGATGATAGGGTTCGAGTGTATCGTAGACTCGATGAAGCCATGGACCCAAGCTGTCAATGAGGCACTGTGCAAGCTGATAATGGCTCCATAAATTTGTGGACTGTGTTTACATGTCATGGACTGGGCCCTCTGGTCAAACTGAACCTGTCATTGACAGGAAATGGTTGGTGTGGCCTGTGTTTACATGGAATGGACTGTGTTCTTTGGTCCAACTGAATCGATCATTCATTGAAAATGGTTATGTTCGGCTGTGGGGGGACCATTTGCAGACTTTCATGGAACTCATGAAGCTATGGACCCAAGTTGTCAACAAGGCACTGTGCAAGCTGACGATGCCTCCATATATTTGTGGACTGTGTTTACATGTAATGGACTGGTCCTCTGGTCCAGCTGAACCTATCGTTGACTGGAAACGGTTGGTGTAGGTTCTGTTCACATGGAATGGACTGTGCCCTTTGGTCCAACAGAATCCATCATTCACTGAAATTGGCTATGTTCGGTTGCGGGGGACAATTTGCAGACATTCATGGACCTCATGTCCACAAACAGCGATGGACTTTTTATGGATGACAATGCGCCATGTCATCGGACCGCAATCGTTCGCGACCGATTTGAAGAACATTCTGGACAGTTTGAGCGAATAATTTGGCCACCCAAGTCGGCCGGCATGAATCCCATCGAACATTTACGCCACATAATTGGGAAGTCACTCCGAGCACAAAATCCTGCACCGGCAACAGTTTTGCAGTTATGGATGGTTGTAGAGGAAACTTTGTTCAATATTTCTGCAGGGGACTTCCAAAAACCTCTTGTTGAGTCCATGCCACATCAACGTTCTGCACTATGCCGAGCAAAAGGAGGCTCGACACGGTATTAGGAAGTATCTCAAATGGTTCAAATTGCTCTTAGCACTATGGGACTTAACATCTGAGGTCATCAGTCCCCTAGAACTTAGAACTACTTAAACATAACTAACCAAAGGACATCACACACATCCATGCGCGAGGCAGGATTCGAACCTGCGACCGTAGCGGTCGTGCGGTTCTAGACTGAAGCGCCTAGAACCGCTCGGCCACATGAAGTATCTCACCTCAGTGCAAACCTCTAATAATAATAAATCACTAATAATAGTAATAATAATACACAACAACAATCTATTTCTAATACTTCTGCTTTAATTCCACTCCAAGTCTCTCGTGATTGCTACTCCTAGTTGTACTGTTTCCTGTAAGTTGTGACCAATAGCGTAACAGTACAGCAGTGAATTTCTTCGCTTATTTATTCGCACAGCCTCTACACCAATCATCGACATCTTGCAGGACCTCCTGCATTTCGCTACCGGTGTCTTGCCCTGGTACTTTCTTACAGACAACTGCACCACCTGCGAACAGCTTCGCGGAGCTTCCGGCGTTAAACACTAGAACTTCGAAGTCACCATGACGTTATCTTTCACGGTAGTTAACATGTCTATGTTGTCATTTCAGCCCGTCGCTACTCAGTGATGTCAGTAGCAGACCTCGAGGAAGGAGAAGTGTCGATGTGTGCATTTCACTGATTCAAAAACGGTTGCGGCATTACTCCTGTCCTCCCCATTCTGTGTGTAACTCAATCTGAACGAATGATAGAATGAATAAATTTACCTTCACTTCAACTTTCCACGTCCTGTGTATTTGTGGAAACGAAGTATCGCAAAATGAGGTTGAGCCTGTTCTTTGGGTGATGGGTAGCGTGTCTGCTAACTCAGGTTTGCCAGTCCTAAAATATAAGAACTTGGACAGAGAGGTTGCTTGCACAACTCATTCGCGAAGCAGACAAAGGGTGTTTTCTCGAAATTGGTCAGGTCCGGTAAGGTCGGATCCACACAATGGGGTGAACGTTCGCGCCAATAGTGCTGGTCAAATGTGTGGATCAGTGGAATGGCATTGGAACGAACATTGGTCCTAACGCTGATGCTGCTCCAGTGCCTGTCGCTATTTTGACCAAACACCAAAGACGTTGGATCAATACCGAGACGGCTGGACACTCGAGTTTAAGTGTGTACTATACTTCCAGGACGAATTTTTGAAAACTCAGTGTCTAAGGAACAGTGGAGTAACATGCAAGTTCTTGACTTTTTGGAACTTTACCAGGTACAAATACATTTGTGGAATACTATTATGCAGAACCACAAAATCGCAATATCACTGCGGATGAATGGTAACCAAAGAGCTACCGTTACACAATTGCTGAATCTCTTTTCGGGATCGTACTTGCTCAGGGTATAAATACACACACATACCTAAAAAGATTGATTATTGGTGTGTATATCGTTATACAGGGTGGTCCATTGATAGTGATGGGGCCAAATATCTCACGAAATAAGTTTCAAACAACGAACTATAAAAAACGATGCTCGTCTTGCTTGAAGGGGGAAACCAGATGGCGCTATCGTTGGCCCGCTAGATGGTGCTACCATAAGTCAAACTGATATTAACTGCGTTTTTTTTTAAATAGGAACCCCATTTTGTATTACATATTCGTGTAGTACGTAAAAAAAATGAATGTTTTAGTTGGACCACTTTTTTCGCTTTGTGATAGATGGCGCTGTAATAGTCACGAACGTATAGGTACGTGGTATCACGTAACATTCCGCCAGTGCGGACGGTATTTGCTTCGAAATGGGAGATACGATACTGCGTGAAGAGTTTGACAGAGCACTGAAAGACCTGAGTCGAAACAAGGCCCCCGGAGTAGACAACATTCCATTAGAACTACTGACGGCCTTGGGAGAGCCAGTCATGACAAAACTCTACCAGCTGGTGAGCAAGATGTATGAGACAGGCGAAATACCCTCAGACTTCAAGAAGAATATAATAATTCCAATCCCAAAGAAAGCAGGTGCTGACAGCTGTGAAAATTACCGAACTATCAGTTTAATAAGTCACAGCTGCAAAATACTAACGCGAATTCTTTACAGACGAATGGAAAAACTGGTAGATGCGGACCTCGGGGAGGATCAGTTTGGATTCCGTCGAAATGTTGGAACACGTGAGGCAATACTGACCTTACGACTTATCTTAGAAGAAAGATTAAGAAAAGGCAAACCTACGTTTCTAGCATTTGTAGACTTAGAGAAAGCTTTTGACAATGTTGACTGGAATACTCTTTTTCAAATTCTAAAGGTGGCAGGGGTAAAATACAGGGAGCGAAAGGCTATTTACAATTTGTACAGAAACCAGATGGCAGTCCTAAAAGTCGAGGGGCATGAAAGGGAAGCAGTGGCATTACCCGTGTTAAAATGGACCTTTTACCAATTGCGGAAAATGTCGATATCGTGTTGATGTACGGCTATTGTGATCAAAATGCCCAACGGGCGTGTGCTATGTATGCTACTCGGTATCCTGGACCGTTCGCCGGATAGTTACTTTAAAGAAATAGGAAGTGTTTAGCCACATGTGAAACGTCAACCACGACCTGCAACAAATGATGATGTCCAAGTAGGTGTTTTAGCTGCTGTCGCGGCTAATCCGCACATCAGTAGCAGACAAATTGCGCGGGAATCGGGAATCTCAAAAACGTCGGTCTTGAGAATGCTACATCAACATCGATTGCACCCGTACCATATTTCTATGCACCAGGAATTGCATGGCGACGACTTTGAAAGTCGTTTACAGTTCTGCCACTGGGCGCAAGAGAAATTACGGGACGATGATAGATTTTTTGCACGCCTTCTATTTAGCGACGAAGCGTCATTCGCCAACAGCGATAACGTAAACCGGCATGATATCCACTATTGGGCAACGGAAAATACGATAGCTGCAACAAGTGGAACATCAGTGACCTTGGTGGGTTAATGTATGGTGGGGCATTATGGGAGGAAGGATAATAGGCCCCCATTTTACCGATGGCAGTCTAAATGGTGCAATGTATGCTGATTTCCTGCGTAATGTTCTACCGCTGTTACTAAAAGATGTTTCACTGCATGACAAAATGGCGATGTACTGTATAACACGTTATATGTCCTTAATGTTCTGTAGAAATTATAATTCGTTCAATCTGAGTATGCCTGGTTAGGTGTAAGAGAGGGCCTGAAGGCCCTAATCTTGCCAGGTAAAATAAATGCATAAATCAATAAATACTTCCAACATGATGGATGTCCGGCACATAGCTCGCGTGCGGTTGAAGCGGTATTGAATAGCATATTTCATGATAGGTCGATTGGTCGTCGAAGCACCATACCATGACCCGCACGTTCACCGGATCTGACGTCCCCCGATTTCTTTCTGTGGTGAAAGTTGAAGGATATTTGCTATCGTGATCCACCGACAACGCCTGACAACATGCGTCAGCGCATTGTCAATGCATATGCGAACATTACAGAAACGAACTACTCGTTGTTGAGAGGAATGTCGTTAAACGTATTGCCAAATGTATTGAGGTTGACGTACATCAATTTGAGCATTTATTGCATTAATGTGGTATTTACAGGTAATCACGCTGTAACAGCATGCGTTCCCAGAAATGATAAGTTCACAAAGGTACATGTATCACATGGGAACAACCGAAATAATATGTTGAAACGTACCTACGCTCTGTATTTTAATTGAAAAAAACCTACCTGTTACCAACTGTTCGTCGAATGCTGTGAGGCATATGTTTGTGACTATTACAGCGCCATCTATCACAAAGCAAATAAAAGTGGGCCAACTAAAACATTCATAGTTCTTTACGTACTAGACGAATATGTAATAAAAATGGGGGGGGGGGGGGGTCCTGTTATAAAAAAACGTAGTTGATATCCGTGTGACCTATGGCAGCACCATCTAGCGGGCCAACCACAGTGCCATCTGGCTTCCCCCTTCAAGCTAGACAAATTTCCTTCTTTGTAGTTTTTGCGTTTGAAGCTTATTTCGTGAGATATTTGGCCCGCTCACGATCAATGGACCACCCTATATACTGAACAGATCTTAAACTAATTCAGGAGAATGCTAGTTTAGCTATTATTATTTTCATAAACTTACGATCACCCAACAAAATACAAATTTAACCTTACTCTCTCCGAAACTTGTGGATTACACGTATCTCCAGCTGATTTTAGAGTTTTTCTGCATCGAATATAGCTTATGTATAGCAAAGGGTGTATATGACCTCATGACAACTGATGCTTAACTGAATTTTCCAGACCATGTCGTCTTATTCTGAACGTCACGCAATAGGTTGCCTGAGACTGGAGTGTTTTTATGTATGTGTTAGTCATTGCCCACCATTTTCTTTTACATATTTTCGTCTTTTGTTTTGTAGAGACAAAATATAATTATTAACGTTCAAAACCACAAATGCAACGGTCGCGATCTGTCCGTCAGACATGCTTGGCTCTATACGAATTCAACTGAAAGTTGGCTCCAATGCGTGCGCGGTGTCCCATAATTATTCGCCAATTTTAGCGCCAGCGTAGGCACAAATGTGTGGGCAAAGAGTAAGATTCTTCGAGGACCTTTCCCCACCACAGCACTAGAGTGCCTCGAAACGGCACTTGCTGTCCAGGGAATAGTTGAGACAGACATGCGGACACGCTCCGCTCCTTAATTTGTGTTTTGTGGGTGTTCAGATTTCTATGTACAGCTTTTTTTAAGCTGTTTAATTAGGGTTTCTCTTCAGTGATTATATTTTTATCAACATTTCAATGTTCAGATTATGCAAGTGCAGACATATACGAAAACTTTTCGTTTATTCGCATGACTGCTTTGTGTAGTGGACCACTGACACACGTGTAGCGATCGTAAAACGGAAGCGGACGTTTAGGCAACGCATAAACCATTTCTCAGTGTGCAGGAATAATTATTGCGAATCAAAGCGCTTCACGCGATTCCGGAGTTTATAGTCGTTTCTGCGCTAGTGAACATAGAAATCAAAATATTCGTGTCTTTGTACGATTGCTTAGTAACATGTATCATGGGCCGAACTAAACTGCATGATGGAGTAAATCATTAGAAAAGCTTGGATTGTTGAAATCATACGTACCACTCGATTTACTGCAGAGTTTGTATCTAGATTTTAATTGATTTTCTGGGTGATAGTGCGCTGATGAGTGGCCACGTCTCTCTAAGACAGTTCCCCAGCATCCACGAGACCAACAATGGGACCAGGTTCTCTTTCTTGAACATTAAGTAATCATATGCTATAGCATTAGACGTTTTAGGCCATGGTTTTCTGTGGCGTAAAAATTTTCTGGAACTTACAACTTTCGACCTGTCGGTGTGGCAGTGCCTGTCAGTCCATGTGTTGTACAGCAGGATGAAGTAGGATTATAATGGACATTCGATGAATGCGTGTGCGTATGAACGTTTTTTATATACGTCTCTCGTCCCGGTGACCAAATAATGTTCGCAGTACTCTTCGTACTTGTGTACAATAACAATTTAATGATAGTATATTTCTCACCCAAACAAAAGTTGTGCTACGGGAAATTAATATCTGGCACCAGTCTTGTTTTGTTTCGTATGTGTGTTTAATGCTTCTTTGTACTGTGACATTTTAAAAGTCAGTAAAACATATGTGCGGCTTCATGATAATACTTGAGCTTTAATTCACGATTCCCCAATCCCATCAAGATTCCAGTTTTGTGATTAGAATATAGCATCTGATCTCATTAAATACACCCGAATTAAAAAACAAAAGAATTCGACGCACCATGGAGGAATTATTTGAATTGAAATAACGACACTTTGTCTATGGAGTGCGTGATTGATTCTTTTGTAATTTTTTTTGTTTATTTATAGACGCAATCAAATGTTTAGTGTATGCCACCTTTAGAATCTGAAGATGGTCATTGTATGGCCGAAACCGGTTATGACTGTGTCATAAACATGTGCTTGCGTCTATAAAGAAACAAAGAAAAATATTTGAATGGGACAGAAATCGGTGCTTGTGTCGCAGCTGTGAAGACAAACAAATGGTTACAATTTTCGAATAAAGTTGTTGAGTTATTCAAGAGAAAGAGCTTCACAAATTGAGCAAGTCGATATCGCTTTGATCCACCTCCGGCCCTTATGCAAGCAGTTTCTCGGCTTGGGTTGATTGATAAAGTTGTTGAATGTCTTCATGAGGGATATCGTACCAAACTCTGTCCAAGTGACGCGTCAGATCATCAAAATCACGAGCTAGTTGGAGGGCCCTCCCCGTAATGCTCCTAAATGTTCACAACTGCGTAGAAAGCGGCGACTTTTCTAGCCAAGGTACAATTTCGTTAGCACGAAGACAAGCAGTAGAAACTCCTGCGAGTCCGGGCGGGCATTATCTTGCTGAAATGTAAGCCTGGGATGGCTTGCCATGAGGGGAAAAAGAAAACAACGGGGCACAGGATATCGTCGACGTACTGCTGTGCTGTAAGAGTGCCGCTGATGACAATAGGGGTCCTGCTATGAAAAGAAATGACACCCGAGAGCATCATCCGCGGTTATAGGGCCATATGGTTTGCGATAGTCCCACCGCCTCCGATGCGTGTACAGGTAGATTTCGCTGATCATCGGGGCTCAGTTCGAACAGGAGTCGTCCCTGAAGACAATTCTACTCCAGTCAATGAGACTCCAGGTCGAATGCGCCCGACACTAGTGCAAAAGGGCTTACTAGTGTACAGAGGTAAATGGTAGTCGGCGCTAAGGGCACCGTGAGCTTAGCTTCGTCTCTGTTAGCCGCCTGCTAATGGTTCTTATCATCACTGAAGCACCAGTTGCACCTCGGATCGACGATAATTATGAATCCGAGGCTCTGAATGACTCTCTGACGATTGCTTGGTCCTGGCGTTGTTTCGTCTCTCTAGGCCGGCCGCTTCCTTCCTGGTGCTGTGTTCATCCGTTCGTGCCAGCATCGTTGATCAGTGGCATCGCCGATTGCTCCAACTGGCTTCTTTGAGCCCACGTTATCTCTAAAATGGTGACATTTGCGTATATTGTTCACGCGTCCGCATGCAAGGCATAGTTACTGTCCAACTGAGTGCACGGAATGAAATTCGCAAAGACTATGCCCCTTTATCGACATATCCTCTGTTTACTACTCTTGCCAGCTGCGCTGAGAAATTGCTTTGCAGCGCCACAAATTCGTCCACCGGCCGCTAAAGTTAACAATTTTGCATTTTCCGTCGGTAAATGTGGGAATATACACTTGTGACTAATTTGCCTAACTTCTTCGTGGTTCGGCTTTTTTGCCTTAGAGTGTGTTTTACCGCGTGGTTGTAATTAAACTTTCCCTATTTAACACGTTATAACACGGAAACCAATTACCGTACGAGTACCAAACTTAGTTACATTAATGACCACAGTATGGCGTGCATGATTCCCATACGTCACAGCACCACCGTCCAGTTCCAGGTGCCGTGATCACTCATCATGATTAATAGTCTCTCACATCTGATCAGTCGCAGTGCACTTGTTGACCTGTCAACATGAGCTTGGACAAAACAAGCAGGGCATTACTGGTGAAGCTATATTATCAAAACAACAGTAATGTTGCAGCTGGACTTCGAGAAAATCGCCGGCTGAAAGGATTACGGAAGGGTCGTCTTTTTCCACCTGTTGTGCGAAGCACGATGAAGAAGTTCGAATCAACTAGAGAACTGGGGGGGGGGGGGGGGGGGGCGCTCTGGAAAGAGGTCGACGACTGGTTGCACCACAGGTGGTTGATTAAATCTCCCTTGGTATGGCAGCCAACGCTGCGCGCAATTCCCGATCGTCAGACAGTACACGTGTTGTGTGAAGACAGTTGAACATCCCGTTGTCTGCTGGACCATCCTACGGACAGACGAAGCTCATATTTCTCTGATGGGCGAGGTGAACACATAGAATTGCCGAGTTTGGGGATCTTCACCTCCAGTCACTGTGCATGAAGTTCATCATTGGTCCATTCCTTTTTGAACAGGTTGGCGCTCAACGACAAAAGACGTACAGTGTGACTGGCCAGCATTACTGCGATATGCTTCGCCAGCATGTCATACCCGCCCTACAGGAGAGAGACGCATGGAACTCAACAATTTTCCTGCAAGATGGGGCCCCACCGCACATCGCTCGTGAAGTTCACCTACGTCTCCGAAACACATTTGGAAACGATCAGATTATCAGTCGATGGTTTCCAAATGCTTGGCCGGCACGATTACCTGATCTTACTCCCTGTGACGGCCCCTCCCGTGTTCTTCTTAGCATAAGTTTTTTTTAAGTAGTGTGTAAAACTAAGGACCGATGACCTCAGCGGTTTGGTCCCATAGGAATTTACACACATTTGAACATTTTTGAACTCCCTGTGGCTTATGGCTGTGGGGCTACCTGAAGGACAGGGTTTACCAGGGGAGCATTCACACATGTGCTGATTTGAAGCGCAGCATATAAAGAGGGGTAGCCATGCTTCGTTCTACTATGCACAATGCAGTCCTATGCTTTCAGTCTTCTGGACACTGATTGCCGCCATATTGAGCCCCTTTTGTAGCAGTAATGATCCCGTTATGTAAAGGTATGATGTACTGCAGCAGCACATTAAAAGTGTTTCACTAGAATTGACTGTGCCCTATTTCTCTTCGCCGTGTCTCTGACATTAATGTTACCAAGTTTGGTCCTCGTACAGTAATTATAATCCGTGTTATAACGTGTTAAATAGGAAAATTTTAATTATAACCATCCGATATATTGGCATAGCAGAACTGCTGTATATATATTGGTGGTGAAGCAGATAAATTATTAGAGTCACTTTCGGAAACTAAGAGGGTCTGGAAGCTACGTCGTATCCGTTTCAGGGCATCTAGTAAACCCACATACTCAACAGATTTTCATATTTGATAGTAATTTATCTGAAGGGTAGCCACAGTGCCTCCCCCCTTTATTTTTGTTTTATTTTTGTTTTTATTTATTTTTAATTCATAGCAGTGTGTTTTGCTTGGCGGCCATTTCTTTATACCGTAACTTAACCAGACCGGCTCCTCCTCCACAGAACATCTATGCTCTACTGATCTACCTCGACTGTTGCTCTGGCCAGCACGTTTCCAGATCTCTCACCCATGTGGTTCAAATGGCTCTGAGCGCTAGGGGACTCAACTGCTGTGGTCATTAGTCCCCTAGAACTTAGAACTACTTAAACCTAAATAACCTAAGGACATCACACACATCCATGCCCGAGGCAGGATTCGAACCTGAGACCGTAGCAGTCACACGGTTCCGGACTGCGCGCCTAGAACCGCGACGCCACCGCGGCCGGCTCACCCATGTGTTGCCAAGGGACTGTCTCGCAACCACTCGCCATCAACTAAGACTGATGAACGCTGACACACAGTTGATGCAGCATGTAATGTATCCGCGCTGCCAGACAAGCTCAATTCGACTCGATGTTCAGCGGAGTCAGAGCTATTGTTTTTGCCAGAGACGGCAGCTCTGTGTTCTCAATTTCGAACGTTGTTCATCCCCAAAGTGATGAATTCTTCTTGGATTATCAGCCGAGTGGTGACGTCGTCTTGTCGCAATGTTTCGATGAGTTTCGTACCCATCATCTTCTTCGCCAGAAGAATTCACCATTGGAATACGCCGAGAAAGAGTGCACTCGCATACATACCCAAATTACCCACACATTTAATCATGCATTGGGTTGTAGAAAAATAACCGCTACCAGTCACAATAAAAGGTTGTTTATTCGTCACACGGCCGGTTTCGGGCTTGCGCCCATCTTCAGGTGTTTATACATTTATTTACATGTATAGCTCCACATTACTCTATTATGGTGTGCACTCGTGAAATACGCACATCATTATAGTGTAATATGGAGCTATACCTGATATATGGACGTGAAAATGACCATAATTGTGTAACTAAGTGGCAAAACTATCATCACAGCATAACTGTAATAATGGTGCTTCATCTTTTTGTAAGTACAGATATATTTTCGTCAAATGCTGCCTTACCACTTCCAATTGTCCCACTTGTATTTGTGTAGTCACCAGCAAATAATTTTTTTTGTATTTATACAGTAATCTCCAACAGTACAAAATGTAAATGAATGTATAAACACCTGAAGATGGGCGCAAGCCCGAAACCGGTCGTGTGACGAATAAACAACCTTTTATTGTGACTGGTAGCGGATATTTTTCTACAACCCCATAAAGGAACAGTCACGGAGTTCGACAGCATCCACTATGGATAAAATTCATTTAATCATGTATTATTCCCAATGCACTGTACACGCACAGTAAGTAAAATGTGATTGTCTTTGCAATTTTAATGACCAGCTGTGTAAGTACAGAAATAGAATGGAATGATAGTATGGCATTATAGGGGCTGCTCGGCCGCCTAATGCAAGTCTTTTTATTTTACCCCACTCAGGGGACTTGCGCGCCGATAACGCTGAAATGATCATGAGGACATCACAAAACCCCGTCTCCGACGGCCGGATATAATCTCCGACCAGGCCGAGAATCAAACCCGCCCCTCCTACTCCACACATGACAGTTTGCCATGCTCACCACTTTTTTCGTCCCTCACTTTCGTGATTATAAAGCCATTAAAAAGGGGTCTATTTTGTAAGAGGTCCGTAGGCCCTTACTATAATTTTGCACTCGGCACAGGTCGATAGGGTGAACAATCGATTGCGACGTGTTTGCGAGCGCGAGTGTCGAGATGCGCCAGTGTGGTTGGCGGGAATGGTGTGTGTGTGGAGGCCATTATTGGAATACAGGGTTTTTAACCGAGAAGGGTGCCACCATCGCGTGGTTAGAACCCGAAATAATAAATAAATACCGGGAAAGTGATGAAGTATCTTTATAAAAGTGATCAGTGACGTTACTAGTGCCGATATTTGGTTTCGCGTCTACCGCGCCGGCCTAACATTGGATCGCAGTGTTGGATGCAGTGATGGATTAGTATGTGACGATAATGGCAAATGAAGAAAGCCTGTGCTGTGATTAGCCGTAATTTGATATGTATGACGAAGGCAGTGGCTCTCTCATTTTTGTGTTTTGAGAAGAATATAAGTTCGGAATTAGTAAAACTGTGTTGGTGTTCCTTATTACATTCAGTATTATAGTATTGAACAGGGCGAACTGGAAAGTAACAACTTCCGTAGCAGTCAGTTCCGATTATCAGCCCCATTAGGTTCACGGTCATGTTAATAATAAATATTGGGCTGCTATTCGATCGGATCAGGTCGGGATAAAAACGGGGGTGTTACAATTTGCCATCGCCACTTTGACCCTAACAACAAAAATATCTGCACCACTTCAGGCGTTGGCCCTATCTACGCCTACCCCAACAGCTATAGCAAAGCTGAGAAAGGAGAAAGGATTGAGAGGGTAATAAATTTATGTAACAGAGAATTTTTTTCCCTCAGACCTCCGGAAAGAAGCCCATAAAAGCGCCCGTAGCCGTGGAGAAATCCCTGCACATCTTCTCGAAGTAAAGGGGAATACCGCTGGGGATCGCAGTATAAAATGAATCAACAATAGTACATCAGATAAGTGCTCATTGCAGGGGCGTTCCAATTACACAGCGGGGCGTAGAAAGCACTAAAAGGAAAATTGGAAAAGTATTGCTCGTATTTCGGATGACGGATAATGGCGCAATGTCGTTCGTTAGCAAAAGTCCAAAAATCGAGAACACTCTCCACGCTAGTGGCAAGAAATATCAAACCGCTAGGCCGCGGAACCAATTCACAGAGTGTCTGCAGGTCGTACACGTCAACCAGGAAAAAAACTATGCTTGCATTATGAGATTTTCACTCTGGAGCGGAGTGAGCGCTGATATGAAACTTCCTGGCAGATTAAAACTGTGTACCGGACCGAGACTCGAACTCGGGACCTTTACCTTTCGCGGGCAAGTGCTCTATCTTCTGAGCTACCCAAGCACGTCTCACGCCCCGTCCTCACAGCTTTATTCCTGCCAGTACCTCGCCTCCTACCTTCCAAACTTTACAGAAGCTCTCCTGCGAACCTTGCAGAACTAGCACTCCTGAAAGAAAGGATAGTGCGGAGACATGGCTTAGCCGCAGCCTGGGGGATGTTTCTAGATGTCTCCACAATCTCCTTTCTTTCAGGAGTGCTAGTTCTGCAAGGTTCGCAAGAGAGCTTCTGTAAAGTTTGGAAAGTAGGATGTGAGGTACTGTAAGTAATAAAGCTGGGAGGACGGGGCATGAGTCGCGCTTGGGTAGCTCAGATGGTAGAGCACTTGCCGGAGAAAGGCAAAGGTCACGAGTTCGAGTCTCGGTCCGGCACATAGTTTTAATCTGCCAGGAAGTTTCAATGCTCGCATTGTTATCCGGCCAGGGGTAGGACGTGTGAGGAATGCCAAAATTCGCTGTACTAAGTGCGAGACGTCTGCTGTCAGGCCAGAAAGGAAGTGATGATGATCCGTGTCCGGCACCATGCTCGTGATGCAAAGCGGGAATTCGGCGAGGTGAACTTGGTGGAGAAGAGAACGATTCGGTTGTTTCCCGTTGACGGTGACATAACAAGCAAAGCGTGTAGCAGTGCCATGAAAACGGGCGCTCCCCTATGGTGTGAGCACTTCTCTTTTGTCACATGGGAGCGCGGGCCAGCTGTACCACAATGCAGACTGCCTTCATTGACAACAAATGCACAGGCAGCAAAGAGGATAGGTAGGTAGCAGTGCTCAAGAAGAAGAGAGTCCGATGTGAGAGAAAGGCGCTAGGATCTTCGACAGTGTCACCAGAGGAGCCAACGATGACACCAAGGAGTAAGCTGGTTTTGTGGACTGACAAAAAGGGCTCGAGCTCTATCCGGAACATTGCAAAGAGCCACAAGTCCACGAGGCTGGTGAAGGGAAGGGACTCATAGTGGGTTTTGAAGACCATCCCCTGGCTAACAATGGAACTGATCGCAGCTAACGTGCGGCGAGACAGGTTGTGGGGCACCAGAAGAATTTGCGCCACACATGATGGACCTTCGATGCTATGTAGGTCTTAACATAATACATACATTGCAGAACATATACGAAGCGGAGGCGATGTTCAATTAATCCAAACCCAATCCGTTGCAGTAGCCATCTGCAGTTGAGGGCTGCAAACTGCTGCAGATCAGCCGTGAAACCGATGCCAAGGCTGCTTAAGGTATTGGTCAAGTAGACTGTGTAAGCAGGCCTGTACCACTATACGTAACTCGCGATTTGAGACAGCTGCCGGATGCCTCGCCGAAGGTCGCCAGCCACGCAATTGCCGCCTGAATATCGTTGAAGGCAGAGGACCAAATTGTCCACATAGGCGGTGCAGAAAAATCGATGCCCACCTGGTGACATCTCCATCAGTCGTTGTCATAGCCCACATAACAATGGTCCTAAGGTGAAGCCGCACAGCAGTAACGACAGCGCGCCTGCCTTTCGCACTCAATGCCTCATCAGGATCGGTTGCGTGAACCTACCATTATACAGCATCTGGGATGTCGCACGATGCAAGAGACATATGACCACATCGACAATAGTTTCTGAACAGCCCATAGGACGAAGAACAGCAATAAGAAAAGAATTATCAAACGCCTGGCTGAAGTCTAAGGATGTGAATGCCATGCAAAACGTTGAGATGGAGCAAGGGCAATCGGATCCTTGTAATGGTGGAGCACTATTCAAATGTTGTGCACTACGCCAGGCGATGCCTGATCACAGGACACAACATGACGGGTCTCTTCTTAGGTCATTCTGCTAAAATGTGTGTAAGACCCTGATGTCGCTATTTAACAGGGTCAGGGGGAGATAGTCTCTTAGGTATGGATCCCCACAGGTCTTGTGAATAGGGACAATGAGCTCTCTAGAAAGGCATCGGGATCCTCATTGCGGGTGATATCTGTTCTCCACAGGTAAGAATCCACTTGGGCGCAAAGGGATGTCGGAAAGCACGATAAAATTCAAGAAAGTGCCGTCAGGGCCAGGTAACTCGTTAGCACCTCGCACTTGGATAGCATCAAGGATTTCGTCTTCAGTTACTGGTGCCTCCAATACCAATGCTGCAACCTCTGGTATCCTGCCAAACAAGAACTCAGAGACTTCTTCAGTGACAGCCGGTGAATGGGGTGGTTAGCGTACAACCCAGGATAATGGGCCTGAAGAGCATGTCCAATTCATTATTGGGTGTCATGTTGCCTGCCTTCACCACCTCCACCATCACTGGTGGTTCGAGTCATGGTCCAACACCGTTGTCGCCTGTCGGCTGGAAGGTCGTATATCGACATAGCTTCGAAAGCCGTCTGGTCACAAGTGCAGGATTTCATCACCATCCCTTCAAGGTGGCAGCACATGAGGGCTGTGATCTGTGCTTTGCCACGATTCACTACTTTGTATCCATCAGGCGAAAAAGACATGATACAGAAGTTTCTCAAAACTTGGTAAGGATCTCATGGACTCATGGACTGCCTCCTCTAAGCCCTAGAGTCGTTGCTTTCATGGCCTGGTAGGTTGGAGGGCAGGGTTTGCATAGGACACTCATCATGACAGCGTAGATGGGTAATTGCCAATGCGACAGCGACATGATTCCGGGTCGCTTCAATAAGATGAAGACAGCTGGGAGACGTTAGTAGGACCTCATTCAGCTACTAAGCGTCCCGAGACATACGCTGCATGGTCGTCAAAATTGACAGGTCAAACCTTAGCCAGTCAGGTTCTTCCCACCAGCGAGCGCGAGGTATGAAAGAGATCAAGGCGACTGGAAGTATGTGCAGTGTAGTACGTGAAACAGGGGTGGCCGCCATGAAATTGTTTCCATGAGTTCACAAGTTGGAGAAGGTCGACGATCTTGGCAAGGTCAGTGCAAGGTGAATGTCTGGCATCTGATTATTGGAGTTGAGGGCGGAATTAAAATCACCTCCCTGCACCAACACATCTTACCTCCCCTCTAAAAGAGGCAAGACCACCTCTGTAAAGAATGCAGAGCGTTCTCTTTGCTTCCCGGATCCTAAAGCAGCTGGTTACTGAAGAGTGAGAGAGCCATGCGCTTGCCATCTGGAAGATATAGGACGTCATTGATGGGTAACCCTTCATGGATGATGACAGCCACACTTTATTGGTATCTGACACACGGGAGATGAAAGTGATGTACCCAAATAGGTTAAGAAAACCACTGATATGAATTAATTATAAGAAAACCGTGTCTAAGTCTGTCACATAAAGTGTGTTGTGGTAGTGCAACCAGTTTATGTGGAGTGTAGATAGCACTGGCTCAGATCATAGCTAGGGGATATGTCTGTTCTGGCGCTCCTGCTGTCCAGATATGGGGTCTACTAGTGGCATCCAGCTGGGCCAGACCGCCCAAAATGGTCGAAATCGTTGTGGTCACTGTTCAAAAATGTTCAGATGTGTGTGAAATCTTATGGGACTTGACGGCTAAGCTTACACCCTACTTAACCTAAATTATCATAAGAACAAACACACACCCATGCCCGAGGGAGGACTCGAACCTCCGCCGGCACCAGCCGCACAGTCCTTGACTGCAGCGCCTTGAGACCGCTCGGATAATCCCGCGCGGCAGTGGTCACTGTGATGAGGTAGCAGGGGACATAACTGACCGAGTGCGCCCACCCATGGTATTCATAGGCCATTCTGATTCGTCCTCTATGTCATCTGCCCAAGAAACAAAAGCAGCACCAGTGCATTGTCAAGGGGTAGAATCATCAGGATGTTGCTACATGTCGGCGATCTCCAGAGATGGTTTGTCGACAGAGGGCGCAGACGGTGGAGAGGAATGCGTCAGAGGCTGTAGAGGACAAGCTTTTGAGGTCGTTGGGAATGGAGCTGCTGCGCTCAACAGCTACTCTTCCGAAATCGATGTGTCTTCCAACATCATTCCACCATCTCGTGTAGCCATGCTGAGGAGACAATTGTCAGATGGCACACGATTGCATTTCTTGCACTTCCTCAGTGTCTGCTGCTTCCGACTGTATTGTTCCGCATGAGAGTGGGATTGGTCGTCATCCGACGTCAGCCCAAATAGAAGGACGACGCTGAGTCGACGTCCATCGCGACAGTAGCGTCTCTTCTCGGGTTTCTGAAAGGCATCCGAGGGCGTCATTTCCACAGAAGGTGGTGGATTTTGAAGACACCACCCCGTCAGTGTCCAGCAACGATGGGAGATCAGAAGGAAATTGGGCCAGTGCATCCGACTGCTTCGCAGTAGCGGCGTAGGTGATAAGGTACCGGTCGTGCGACATCTACTGGCGTGTGAACCAGGCGTCTGCGAGCGCAGTGCCATTGGAAGCGACTCTCCTGGCCACAAGAGCACAATATCGTGGCGTACCGTCGTTCATTACGACCGCCCACACGCCGCCAATCGTCAAATAAGAAACCACTTGTTTCGTCAGTTCTAGTTTGATCTGACGCACGCCATGAAAGACGTGGTAGGTCTTTAAGATCTGCCATATTTCTGCGATGTGGCTCATGACATAACTGTCAGGTTGAAAAGCAGATTGTGGTGTCACCATCAGACACCACACTTGCTAGGTGGTAGCCTTTAAATCGGCCGCGGTCCGGTTGTATTCGTCGGACCCGCGTGTCGCCACTGTCAGTGATTGCAGACCGAGCGCCGCAACACGGCAGGTCTAGAGAGACTTCCTAGCACTCGCCCCAGTTGTACAGCCGACTTTGCTAGCGATGGTTCACTGACAAATTACGCCCTCAATTGCCGAGACGATAGTTAGCATAGCCTTCAGCTACGTTATTTGCTACGACCTAGCAAGGCGCCAGTATCCGTACTATTGATATTGTGAATCATGTATCATAAAGAGCGACGTTCTCCATTAATGGATTAAAGTTAAGTATTCCACCAGCTACGTCCGTTTTTCTCAATTCTAATTCCCTTGTCATGTTCCAGACCTCACGCCAGCCTGCGTGAGCTGAGACGCGTGCATTTCGGCCTCCTTTAGAAAAACACGGTTGGCTCTCCTGCCAACCACAACACAGATATTACCATGTTTTGCGTTATCTCGAAAGGAAGTTCGAAAACACACAGGGTGCGGGGGCCGAACCTTCTGTGATCAACCAAAACATCTACGAAGAGGCCAGGAAGGTACTTGAATTTCATTGCCTTGGTGAAACGTTGCACAACATCAACGCAAACTTCTGTAGCTTACAGTTTGATGTACACAACTCTGCTCGTGTTGGGGAAGTGTGTTTCTGCATCATCTTGAGATTTGAGATAAAGTTCCTCATGTATAAATTGTTTCACTTCGTGTGCTGGAGGTCGTGCATGTTCCACTCGAAACGTGAACTTTACAGGCACTTGGGGGTAAGATGACACCATTGCAGGTCAGAACTTAAGGAAAGATAGCGACGTAGCACTGCGCCCTAATGTGTGAACAAAAGCACGTCCGTGGAGCGCTCCTCACAGCGCAGAGCAAGTCCGTCTCGTACCACGACTATGAACCAACTGCCACTCATCTACGGAGGTGGACTATAGCTACAGACTAGTGCCGAGGTAAATATCTGAAGCAGTAGTGCAAGAGCCATACAGTAACACGCCACCGTAATAAAACATCTATTTGTCGTGTGTTGCTGTTCCTTTTTTTGTACCTTTGACCTGCAGTGGAGCAGAGCAAAGCCACCTAGATTAAGAAGGCCTCTGCTCTGAGCAGCCCACCTACCAAGAGTAGTCATACAAGAACACTTGTTTTGACACTGAAAATCCAGAGCTTGTAAACGGACAGATGGCTTAATTAGGCCTATGTACATTGTTTTAGCTGTACACTTTTTTATAAATGCTGAATATGTCGTTTTGTTAAGGCTTCTGTTTGATATTTATGGCTAGTTATCCTAAGGACCTTGGTGTCTAGCCATTCATATTAGGCTTCCTGTCCTTTATCAAGTCACATTATTAAAAAAATGGGATCGTTACTTTGAAACGACCAAATAAGAAAACACCAAAATAGAGCCCTTTCTCTAAGCACTTGGCAACAAGGCGAAAAAGGCGCAATGGAAATCTCATAAAAGACGTATACGCAGTAAATATGGTTTCAATAGAACGCCACGTAATATGAAGAGAGTAAAAATATACAGTGGTTTTAAATATGAAAGGAAGGTAGAATAAAGATCTAGCAGAATGAGATAATTAGCCCCTACACACTTCAAAGACACATAATGCTCGTATATGAAAGACAGTAGAAAATACACAGACATTACATGAATAGAGTTCCACTGATTCTTTTTGTAGCAACTATATGTCGCAGCTCGTGATCGTGCGGTAGCGTTCTCGCTTCCCACGCCCGGGTTCCCGGGTTCGATTCCCGGCGGGATCAGGGATTTTTCTCTGCCTCGTCATGACTGAATGTTGTGTGATGTCCTTAGGTTAGTTAGGTTTAAGTAGTTCTAAGTTCTAGGGGAGTGATGACCATAGATGTTAAATCCCATAGTGCTCAGTGCCATTTTTTTGTAGCAACTATGACACTCAATTGTAGAAGGAATGATACCTCGTACTGTGGAATGAAACAACGATTTGATAAATTAACGTTTGTGTATTATGATCGAAGCAAGATTTTAAGAGGTCCTCTCGATGCATCTCTGAATCACAATTGCAAGCCTCCGTAGGGAAGATTTAAAAAGAGTATAGTAGGTGACGCCAGCTAGCGGTGCGAGTCATTGACGAAGCGGGTCAGTAGTAACGGATGGTGCGAGCAGGCGCAGAGCTCTTAAAGAGTACGAAGGGCATTGCCCCAGCCGTATGTGGCTACAGCAGTGACCAAAACCACAGTCGTACTACGACGTAAACAGTGGCATTGTTTACAAAACACCAAAAATCATAACAAAACATTACCTATTACGTATTTATATTGTGATAGTATATGAAAAAACGTTTATTTAAAATTTGTTTAAACTTATTAGAAAACTAATTTGAGGCATCTTATATTGTTACATGTAACTGTACTGGACTGTACGCTGAGGATCGAGATGGGAGAATGGACTGATAGTTGTTGAACTATTGGGAACAGTTGGGAAAGTCTGGAGTTCCGCAGCGCAAGACCGCATCATGGACTATAGAATTATCAGAATGGCTTGCTGTTGTGGACCGCTTGCGCATGTTCTGGTAAAAGGTGTGAATGTAAGAGTTCTTCCGTCACCATGTATTTGTGATATGCAAAGGAGTTGTGTCTGTTTTATTTGTAACCAAGTGAAGTGCACGTCTTTATGACGAGTTCAAATATAAATAAGTGTAGAACGCCATATTTTCGCCTAATAGTGAGGAAAAGTGTAAAGAATGTTTCATAGAATTGAAAGGACGGCAATGCGCCTATAGTAGCTGTATATCAGTGTAACTTTTAAAGAAAAAAAATTGCTCAATTTAAAAGAACGGCAGTGTGACAAAAGGGAATAACAATGTAAATTCTTCACGAGAAATATCTTGCTGAATTTAATAAACGGCAATGCGCCGATAGTAGTTTAACAGGGGTATAAAATTTTGTGATTGAAACTTCGCTAGGAGCGTATTTCTATAGAGTATTCCAGCAGACGTGGTAGAATGTAGGTAACAAAAGACCACCAACAACATAAAGATGCACAAAAATGCTACTTCGAATATCGTTACAATTTAAAGAATTATATAATTAGTATAACTAAAGATTAATAATTTTGAGGTAAGAGGTTACACACGAATTTATTGAGAGTAAAAATTAGTGTTTTCTAATCACAAAATAATTAAGTCTATGATTAAATTAATTTACAGTTTCAGAATGAAAAAATCCAAAGCAGATTCGAGTTTTGAAAAACAATAACGAATCATAAGTATAATGGCCCCCCATGAACCATGGACCTTGCCGTTGGTGGGGAGGCTTGCGTGCCTCAGCGATACAGATGGCCGTACCGTAGGTGCAACCACAACGGAGGGGTATCTGTTGAGAGGCCAGACAAACATGTGGTTCCTGAAGAGGGGCAGCAGCCTTTTCAGTAGTTGCAAGGGCAACAGTCTGGATGATTGACTGATCTGGCCTTGCAACATTAACCAAAACGGCCTCGCTGTGCTGGTACTGCGAACGGCTGAAAGCAAGGGGAAACTACAGCCGTAATTTTTCCCGAGGACATGCAGCTTTACTGTATGATTAAATGATGATGGCGTCCTCTTGGGTAAAATATTCCGGAGGTAAAATAGTCTCCCATTCGGATCTCCGGGAGGGGACTACTCAGATGGACGTCGTTATCAGGAGAAAGAAAACTGGCATTCTACGGATCGGAGAGTGGAATGTCAGATCCCTTAATCGGGCAGATAGGTTAGAAAATTTAAAAAGGGAAATGGATAGGTTAAAATTAATTATAGTGGGAATTAGTGAAGTTCGGTGGCAGGAGGAACAAGACTTTTGGTCATGTGAATACAGGGTTATAAATACAAAAACAAATAGGGGTAATGCAGGAGTAGGTTTAATAATGAATAAAAAAAATAGGAGTGCGGGTAAGCGACTACAAACAGCATAGTGAACGCCTTATTGTGGCCAAGATAGACACAAAGCCCATGCCTACTACAGTAGTACAAGTTTATATCCCAACTAGCTTTGTAGATGATGAAGAAATTGATGAAATGTATGATGAGGTAAAAGAAATTATTCAGGTAGTGAAGGGAGACGAAAATTTAATAGTCATGGGTGACTGGAATTCGTCAGTAGGAAAAGGGAGAGAAGGAAACATAGTAGGTGATTATGGATTGGGGCTAAGAAATGAAAGAGGAAGCCGTCTGGTAGAATTTTGCACAGAGCATAAATTAATCATAGCTAACACTTGGTTCAAGAATCATAAAAGAAGGTTGCATACATGGAAGAATCCTGGAGATACTAAAAGGTATCATGTAGATTACATAATGGTAAGACAGAGATTTAGGAACCAGGTTTTAAATTGTAGGACATTTCCAGGGGCGGATGTGGACTCTGACCACAATCTATTGGTTATGACCTGTAGATTAAAACTGAAGAAACTGCAAAAAGGTGGGAATTTAAGGGCATACGATCTGGATAAGCTGAAAGAACCAGAGGTTGTACAGAGTTTCAAGGAGAGCATACGGGAACAATTGACAGGAATGGGTGAAAGAAACACAGTAGAAGAAGAATGGGTAGCTCTGAGGGATGAAGCTGTGAAGGCAGCAGAGGATAAAGTAGGTAAAAAGACGAGGGCTGCTAGAAATCCTTGGGTAACAGAAGAAATATTGAATTTAATTGATGAAAGGAGAAAATATAAAAATGCAGTAAATGAAGCAGGCGAAAAGGAATACAAACGTCTCAAAAATGAGATCGTCAGGAAGTGCAAAATGGCTAAGCAGAGATGGCTAGAGGACAAATGTAAGGATGTAGAAGCTTATCTCACTAGGGGTAAGATAGATACTGCCTACAGGAAAATTAAAGAGACCTTTGGAGAAAGGAGAACCACTTCCATGAATATCAAGAGCTTTGATGGAAACCCAGTTCTAAGCAAAGAAGGGAAAGCAGAAAGGTGGAAGGAGTACATAGAGGGCCTATACAAGGGCGATGTACTTGAGGACAATATTATGGACATGGAAGAGGATGTAGATGAAGATGAAATGGAAGATATGATATTGCGTGAAGAGTTCGACAGAGCACTGAAAGACCTGAGTCGAAACAAGGCCCCCGGAGTAGACAACATTCCATTGGAACTACTGACAGCCTTGGGAGAGCCAGTCCTGACAAAACTCTACCATCTGGTGAGCAAGATGTATGAGACAGGCGAAATACCCTCAGACTTCAAGAAGAATATAATAATTCCAATCCCAAAGAAAGCATGTACTGACAGATGTGAAAATTACCGAACTATCAGTTTAATAAGTCACAGCTGCAAAATACTAACGCAAATTATTTACAGACGAATGGAAAAACTGGTAGATGCGGACCTCGGGGAGGATCAGTTTGGATTCTGTAGAAATGTTGGAACACGTGAGGCAATACTGACCTTACGACTTATCTTAGAAGAATGATTAAGAAAAGGCAAACCTACGTTTCTAGCATTTGTAGCCTTAGAGAAAGCTTTTGATAATGTTGACTGGAATACTCTCTTTCAAATTCTGAAAGTGGCAGGGGTAAAATACAGGGAGCGAAAGGCTATTTACAATTTGTACAGAAACCAGATGGCCGTCATAAAAGTCGAGGGGCATGAAAGGGAAGCAGTGGTTGGGAAAGGAGTGAGACAGGGTTGTAGCCTCTCCCCGATGTTATTCAATCTGTATATTGAGCAAGCAGTAAAGGAAACAAAAGAAAAATTTGGAGTAGGTATTAAAATTCATGGAGAAGACGTAAAAACTTTGAGGTTCGCCGATGACATTGTAATTCTGTCAGAGACGGCAAAGGACTTGGAAGAGCAGTTGAACGGAATGGACAGTGTCTTGAAAGGAGGATATAAGATGAACATCAACAAAAGCAAAACGAGGATAATGGAATGTAGTCAAATTAAATCGGGTGATGCTGAGGCAATTAGATTAGGAAATGAGACACTTCAAGTAGTAAAGGAGTTTTGCTATTTAGGAAGTAAAATAACTGATGATGGTCGAAGTAGAGAGGATATAAAATGTAGACTGGCAATGGCCAGGAAAGCGTTTCTGAAGAAGAGAAATTTGTTAACATCGAATATAGATTTATGTATCATGAAGTTGTTTCTGAAAGTATTTGTTTGGAGTGTAGCCATGTATGGAAGTGAAACATGGATGATAACTAGTTTGGACAAGAAGAGAATAGAAGATTTCGAAATGTGATGCTACAGAAGAATGCTGAAGATAAGGTTGATAGATCACGTAACTAATGAGGAGGTACTGAATAGGATTGGGGAGAAGAGAAGTTTGTGGCACAACTTGACTAGAAGAAGGGATCGGTTAGTAGGACATGTTCTGAGGCATCAAGGGATCACAAATTTAGCATTGGAGGGCAGCGTGGAGGGTAAAAATCGTAGAGGGAGACCAAGAGATGAATACACTAAGCACATTCAGAAGGATGTAGGTTGCAGTAGGTACTGGGAGATGAAGAAGCTTGCACAGGTTAGAGTAGCATGGAGAGCTGCATCAAACCAGTCTCAGGACTGAAGACAACAACAACAACAACAACAACAAGTATAATGGAATGTTATGGCTCTTGAGAGATGATAACTGAAAAATTTGTAAATATTTGTGTCAAAAATTTATTTATTTCCAAAACTGATCGTTCTCTACGGGAGCATCTCAATTTTTGGAAATCTCAAAAGGAGGAGGATGTATAATATTTCTGGCTTTGCAGCCATCACGTTCTGGTAAAAGAAGCTCTTCTTAGAGCAGCTGAGAAGGCAGCAGTGGCAAAATGATGGTGTGAAGTACCTATGACAGTTGGTTTGTTTGGTACGGGTGTTGTGAGAAAGACCCCCTAAATTGTGGACCTCCTTCGCGATTGGCTGCAGCGTTCGGAAGTTGCGCGCCAAAATGATAAACGTCTGTCACTAATATTAGAAAAACTAAACAATGAATGTACTTGCATTTCATATAAAAGCATCTCTCCATGGGAGGCTATCATTCTGTTGTATCAAAAGTATTAATTACCAGCGGATTAGGAAACAATTGCTGAACGAAAAGGCAGATGAAGCACTTCAGGGATTTTTAGATCGCGTCTATAGCTTGAATGGCGGGCGAAGTGGTTCAGCTGTATCAGACCTGGTTCGGCAGCCTTGGAGGACAGACATGTTGTCTGTCACGGTCGGTGTTAGTTAAGACTTAATTAGCAGTCTCTGATTTGTAAATACACGAGCTGCTTTGGCAGTCTCGGAAGACAGAGATGCTGTGTGCCTTGGTCAGTGTCGGTTAAGATTTCAACTACCAGTCTCTGGTTATGTGGACGTGTAACTGAAACAATTTCATAGTAATTACGCTTATATGCAGTTCATTGTTTTATTTGCTATGAAATTTGAAGGCTGTAAATTATTTGTGGGTCATAAAGTGGAATATACTTATGCAGTTTCTCGTATTCTCCTAATAGAAACCGAGTGGCAACCCGTATAAACAGTCTAATTGAAGATTTAATTATTTATGCAGTATCAGTTCCTAGCTAAGAGTTTATTACAGGCTCAAGATAACAGATTCACAACCTACGTACTGTTTCCTGCGCAAGGAACATCAACTGTAGAAGACTGCAGCTTGGCGAACGTTAATTAGAATTTATGCATTCTGCTGAGGACGCTGCAGGTGCTGCGGTCTTAGTACAAATGAGATCAGTGACACGTCATCTGCCGGCCGGGGTGGCCGAGCGTTTCTAGGCGCTACAGTCTGGAACCGCGCGATCGCTACGGTCGCAGGTTCGAATCCTGCCTCGGGCACGGATGTGTGTGATGTCCTTAGGTTAGTTAGGTTTAAGTAGTTCTAAGTTCTAGGCGACTGATGACCTCAGCAGTTCAGTCCCATAGTGCTCAGACCCATTTTGAACAAATCATCTGTGGTACCATAGAGGAGGTATGAAGGAGAGAAATTTTCGAAGGGAAGGGGTTTATCATATGCACGTACATCTGCATCTACATGGTTACTCTGCAATCCACACTTAAGTGCCTGGCAGAGGGTTCATCAAACCATTTTGATACTATTTCTCTACCATTCCACTCTCGAATGGCGCGTGGGAAACAGGAACACCTAAATCTTTCCGTTCGAACTCTGATTTCTTTTATTTTATTATTTTGATCATTTCTCCCTACCTAGGTGGATGTCAACAAAATATTTTCGCATTCGGAAGAGAAAGGTGGTAACTGAAATTTCGTAAATATATCTCGCCGCAAAGAAGACCGCCTTTGTTTCAGTGACTGCCACCCGAACTGGTGTATCATATCAGTGACACTCTCACCCCTGTTGCGCGATAACACGATAAGAGCTGCCCTTCTTTGCACTTTTTCGATGCTCTCCGTCAATCCTACCTGGTAAGAATCCCACACTGCGTAGCAATATTCCGGCAGAGAACGGACAAGTGTAATGTAGGTTGTCTCTTTAGTGGGTTTGTCGCACCTTGTAAGTGTTCTGCCAACAAAGCGCAGTCTTTGTTTCGCCTTCTCCACAATATTATCTATGTGATCTTTCCAGTTTAAGTTGCTCGTAATTGTAATTCCTAGGTATTTAGTCGAACTGACAGCCCTTAAATTTTTGCGTTTTATCGCATACCCAAAATTTTTCTGGTTTCTTTTAGTACCCATGTGGATGACCTCGCACTTTTCTTTGTTTAGTGCCAATTGCCAATCTTCGCACCATACGGAAATTCTCTCTAGATCATTTTGTAATTGGAATTGATCGTCTGATGATTTTACTAGACGGTAAATTACAGCGTCATCTGCAAACAGTCCAACACTTATCGGCCGGCCGGGATGGCCGAGTGGTTCTAGGCGCTACAGTCTGGAACCGCGCGACCACTACGGTCGCAGGTTCAAATCCTGCCTCGGGCATGGATGTGTGTGATGTCCTTAGGTTAGTTTGGTTTAAGTAGTTCAACGTTCTAGGGGACTGATGACCTTAGAAGTTAAGTCCCATGGTGCTCAGAGCCATTTGAACCATTTTTTGAACACCAATCGTGGGGCGTCCACTCTGCATGATTTCTTGCTCATCTGCGTGTGGTGTAAGGTGGTGCTCGTCATGGTCGTCGGGAATGACGACTCCCATCGCGCAATCGTCTCCTATCGCTCTGATGTGATACATGACGTCCTGTAGCCTCTTCGAACGTCAGATTGCATTTTGGAGCATTCAGCCCACGGTTGACTGAAAAGTCGTGGGTATCTATCACCTTCTGCACCTGTCGAACGTGGACAGCCTGTACGGCTATGTCCTGAGCAATACCTGTCAATTGGAAGCTTCGGGTCATGATGAATGTTCACTCTATTGTGCCACAGATGTCTCTAGTGCGTCCTTACTGGTGCTTTATTTTATACTGAAATGCTGTAATCCATTCGAATGCACCGAGCGAGGTGGCACAGCGGTTAGACACTGGACTCGCATTCGGGAGGACGACGGTTCAATCCAGCGTCCGGCCATCCTGATTTAGGTTTTCCGTGATTTCCCTAAATCGCTCCAGGCCAATGCCGGGATGTTTCCTTTCATAGGGAACCGCCGACTTCCTTCCCTGTCCTTCTTTAATCCGATGAGACCGATGACGTCGCTATCTGGTCTCCTTCCCAAAACAACCAACCAACCATTCGAATGCGGCGTTCCACCTGTAGGTAGCGCTCTTGTAACTGTAGGTATGTTTACATACAGCGTCAGGCGCGACCTTCCGATCGATACAGGGACAGTCACTATGGCAACACACCTACACGACACATCGGGCGGGTGGAAAACTTCTGTTGCTGTGTGTATAATGGACTATGAGAAAGAGGATTATTTGCTCCCGATTTATGCCAAATGTAGAAAACAGATAGTAATGTGTCTTTGTCACTGCGTCGATTAGCAGATTATCTTGCTGGACTCTGAAAAGCGCTTGCAGCTTGTAGCCCACTTTGTAGCCATTTAGCACAGGAACATTAGATGACTTGCAGCGACTTCTTCGGTAGAACGCAACGCACAGCGCAGTAGACTCGTTCTGAACCAGTTGTCTTGTCACTGCTGACATAAAGTGGTGGTGCGCTAAGCATTGCGTTCCGTCGGAAAACACCTTCAGTATTTTGCCATTTTCGAGCGGACGGTGCACTACTCTGGGCTCACTGTGAACTAATGGACGCAAAATTCCTGCTATTAGGAAAAGACGGCTTTACTCTCCTGGTCTAGTGCAAGAAGAAGCTTGAAGCTGTACAACACCTGCTGCAGAAATTGTACTCATATAACGAAATAAGAGAACGGGTAATAGATGTAATGAATGATTTCAGTATTGAATATAGTCCCTTCTTGGCCATTCTACAGTCAAGATCCATTTTTATTACATAAGTTAAGACGTTTAATACGTGGCATAATACCGGGTGTGGCTATGAAATAGGGTGATCAAAAAGTCAGTATAAATTTGAAAACTTAATGAACTACGGAATAATGTAGGTAGAGAGGTAAAAATTGACACACGTGCTTGGAATGACATGGGGTTTTATTAGGACAAAAAAAGCACCCCATATTGCAAGACGCGTGAAAGATCTCTTGTGCGTGTCGTTTGGGGATGATCGTGTGCGCAGCCGCCACTTTCGTCATGCTTGGCCTCCCAGGTCCCCAGACCTCAGTCCGTGCGATTATTGGCTTTGGTGTTATCTGAAGTCGCAGGTGTATCGTGATCGACCGACATCTCTAGGGATGCTGAAAGACAACATCCGACGCCAGTGCCTCACCATAACTCCGGACATGCTTTACAGTGCTGTTCACAACATTATTCCTCGACTACAGCTATTGTTGAGGAATCATGGTGGGCATATTGAGCATTTCCTGTAAAGAACATTTCTATGTTTTGTCTTACTTTGTTATGCTAATTATAACTATTCTGATCAGATGAAGTGCCATCTGTCGGACATCTTTTGAACGTATGTATTTTTTTGGTTCTAATAAAACCCCATGTCATTCCAAGCATGTGTGTCAATTTGTACCTCTCTATCTACATTATTCCGTGATTTATTCAGTTTTCAAATTTATACTGACCAACCAATAGCTGTCGAGCGTCAAGCGTTCTCAGTCGAATGCGGCATTTCTGGTTCAATAGATAAATCAGTGTGGCAGCAGACTCCGTTTGTATTTTGTTTTGCGGGAAAAATGATAAGTTTAATAACACAAGAATGAATTGTCGTGAAGTTTTACATCACTATTTGAAAAACTGCTACTGAAACCTATCTTTTACTACAATAAGCGTTTGTCGAAGACTGTTTATCACGTATTCGAGTTCTGAGTGTTTCAAGTGTCTTGAAGATGGCCGAGAATACTTTGAAGATGGCTCACGCGCTGAACGTCCTTGAACATCCAACGCGGTTGAAAATATCGGAAAAGTAAGTAATCTGATTCCATCTGAACGATTGCTGAAACTGTAGGAATTGACAAAGAACGTGTAAGGCGGAGCGACACGCGTCATCAAGGAGCTTACACAGGAAGACATCCAGCAGAGTTCGCATCAATGAACAACTCGCAGGGACCTTTTGTAAGAACGGAGGAGAGGAGTGTATTAGGGGTGACAGTTGCTTAATATGTTTGCTTTTGAAATAAAATCTTTTCCAGTAATAGAAATTTGGAAATTTGTGGTAAGGTCTTGTGGGACCAAACTGCTGAGGTCATCGGTCCCTAAGCTTACGCACTAAATCTATCTTAAACTAACTTACGCTATGGACAACACACACCCATACCCGAGGGAGGACTCGAACCTCCGACATGGGAACCCGCGTGGATCGTGACAAGACGCCCTAGACCGCGCGACTACCCAGCGCGGCTTTTCTAGCAATAGTCTCGTTATTTTATAACCGTGTCTTGTATACGTTTGGTGAAAATAGAACCAGTTGAAGATATTGTGAAAATAATTAACAGTCATTAAGTTACCCGTATTTCCTGATGCCTATATTTTCAGTTTCATTTGTCGTGGAAGTTCTGATTAAATATATTGGAAAAATTATTTAAATTGTGAAAAGTGCTGTAGGTGAAAAATGATATGTTTGGTTTTAAAATAGTTCGCCGAGGTGCACTTGTAAACCCATAATTCGCTGTGTCAGAGAAGAGCATGAGATATAAACTGAACATCGATGGAAGATAGTTATTTCGATTACTTGAAGTAACCCTAAAATACATTAATGTGTACAACTTTTAATTTCAAATATAACTGCTAGAGCAAAACCAGCTATTAATAACCAGTGATCCACAGATATAGGTTGAGTGCTGGATTAAATATAATATTTTTTATCTATAGCAACGAAGAGAATCAACAACTACGAGGCCGCAATGAAAAGCAATTCCTCCGTATTGTTTATGTGAGAACTCAAAAGCGTTTTAAATAAAACAATCGTTCTTAACATTTTACATCATAATCCTTCAAGTCTAAATATTTGCAGCCTTGCGCCTCTACAGGGCTCCGAATGGTAGCATGTAACATGACGGTGTAAAACGTGGCTAAGTTGGTGTTTTAGAAACATCGTGCTGTGATACAGTTGGTGCTCTCTCTCCTTCAGCTGGACAATACCAGGCCACACATGTATGCTGCGACATCTGCAACAATCCGACGCCTTGGGTTCTCCGTCATCGATCATTCTCCACACCGTCCCGACTTTGCCAAATCCGATTTTCATCTGTATCCAAAACTTCGACGACTTTAGTTTGATGGTGATGCGGTGCAAGCAGGGATGACGCTGTGACTCCGTCAACAAAGTCAAACATTCTACAGTGGCAGCATCAGCAAGCTGGCATCTCGTTACAGAGAAATGTGTTCGTCGCCAACGCGACTACCTTCAGAAATAATTATGCAGGCATGAAAAATGATTCCAGAATATTAATAAAATTTGTTTTATTAAAAAGAGCTGTAAGAGTTTTCTCATAAAAAAATCGGAGGCCTTATTTTTCAGGACGCCGTCGTATATCACGACTCAGTATAGGATCAATTTCCTTTCGCACCATATTCTTCCTCAAATGAAGCGAACCTGAAAACCCTGTCGCTACTAACGATATACAATAAGAAATAAGTAAATTCACCGAAGAGCCAAAGAAACCGGTTTAATTCACCGAAGAGCCAAAGAAACCGGTTTACCTGCCTAGTATCGTGTAGGGCCCAAGCGAGCCCGCAGAAGTGGCATGGGCTCCACTAATGTGTGAAGTATTGCTGGATGGAGCCGAGTGGAGGGTCTGAATCAGGGGCTGAGACGGTTCTGCGACCGTGTGGGCTTCAGATTCCTCGACTTGCGCCATAGGGTGATGGGGTTTCGGATTCCGCTGGATAGGTCAGGAGTCCACTACACGCAGCAAGCGGCTACACGGGTAGCAGGGGTTGTGTGGCGTGGACTGGCCGGTTTTTTAGGTTAGATGGCCTCGGGCAAGTACAGAAAGGGCAACAGCCTCAAAGGGTGCGGGGCAAAGTCAGGACATGCGGGGACCAAGCAGCAGTCGGTATTGTAATTGTTAACTGTCGAAGCTGCATTAGTAAAGTACCGGAACTTCAAGCACTGATAGAAAGCACCGAAGCTGAAATCGTTATAGGTACAGAAAGCTGGCTGAAGCCAGAGATAAATTCTGCCGAAATTTTTACAAAGGCACAGACGGTGTTTAGAAAGGATAGATTGCATGCAACCGGTGGTGGCGTGTTTGTCGCTGTTAGTAGTAGTTTATCCTGTAGTGAAGTAAAAGTGGATAGTTCCTGTGAATTATTATGGGTGGAGGTTACACTCAACAACCGAGCCAGGTTAAAAATTGGCTCCTTTCACCGACCTCCCGACTCAGCAGCATTAGTGGCAGAACAACTGAGAGAAAATTTGGAATACATTTCACATAAATTTTCTCAGCATGTTATAGTCTCAGGTGGAGATTTCAATTTACCAGATATAGACTGGGACACTCAGATGTTTAGGACGGATGATAGGGACAGAGCTTCGAGTGACATTATACTGAGTGCACTATCCGAAAATTACCTCGAGCAATTTAACAGAGAACCGACTCGTGGAGATAACATCTTGGACCTACTGATAACAAACAGACCCGAACTTTTCTACTCTGTATGTGCAGAACAGGGAATCAGTGATCATAAGGCCGTTGCAGCATCCCTGAATATGGAAGTTAATAGGAATATAAAAAAAGGGAGGAAGGTTTATCTGTTTAGCAAGAGCAATAGAAGGCAGATTTCAGACTACCTAACAGATCAAAACGAAAATTTCTGTTCCGACACTGACAATGTTGAGTGTTTATGGAAAAAGTTCAAGGCAATTGTAAAATGCGTTTTAGACAGGTAAGTGCGAGTAAAACTGTGAGGGACGGGAAAAACCCACCGTGGTTTAACAACAAAGTTAGCAAACTCCTGCGAAAGCAAAGAGAGCTTCACTCCAAGTTTAAACGCAGCCAAAACCTCTCAGACAAACAGAAGCTAAACGACGTCAAAGTTACCTTAAGGATGGCTATGCCTGAAGCGTTCAGTGAATTCGAAAGTAAATTTCTATGTACCGACTTGACAGAAAATCCTAGGAAGTTCTGGTCTTACGTTAAATCAGCAAGTGGCTCGAAACAGCATATCCAGACACTCCGGGATGATGATGGCATTGTAACAGAGGATGACACGCGTAAAGCTGAAATACTAAACACCTTTTTCCAAAGCTGTTTCACAGAGGAAGGCCACACTGCAGTTCCTTCTCTAAATTCTCGCACAAACGACAAAATGGCTGACATCGAAATAAGTGTCCAAGGAATAGAAAAGCAACTGGAATCACTCAACAGAGGAAAGTCCACTGGACTGGACGGGATACCAATTCGATTCTACACAGAGGACGCGAAAGAACTTGCCCCCCTTCTAGCAGCCGTGTACCGCAAGTCTCTAGAGGAACGGAAGGTTCCAAATGATTGGAAAAGAGCACAGGTAGTCCCAGTCTTCAAGAAGGGTCGTCAAGCAGATACGCAAAACTATAGACCTATATCTCTGACGTCGATCTGTTGTAGAATTTTAGAACATGTTTTTTGGTCGAGTATCATGTCGTTTTTGGAAACCCAAAATCTACTCTGTAGGAATCAACATGGATTCCGGAAACAGCGATCGTGTGAGACCCAACTCGCTTTATTTGTTCATGAGACCCAGAAAATATTAGATACAGGCTCCCAGCTAGATGCCATTTTTCTTGACTTCCGGAAAGCATTCAATACAGTTCCGCATTGTCGCCTGATAAACAAAGTGGCTGGATTGAAGAGTTTTTAGCAAACAGAACACAACATGTTGTTATCAATGGAGAGACGTCTACATACGTTAAAGTAACTTCTGGCGTGCCACAGGGGAGTGTTATGGGACCATTGCTTTTCACAATATATATATATAACCTAGTGGGTAGTGTCGGAAATTCCATGCGGCTTTTCGCGGATGGTGCTGTAGTATACAAAGAAGTTGCAACCTTAGAAAATTGTAGCGAAGTGCAGGAAGATCTGCAACGGATAGGCACTTGGTGCAGGGAGTGGCAATTGACCCTTAACATAGACAAATGTAATATATTGCAAATACATAGAAAGAAGGATCCTTTATTGTATGATTATATGATTGCGGAACAAACACTGGTAGCAGTTACTTCTCTAAAATATCTGGGAGTATGCGTGCGGAACGATTTGAAGTGGAATGATCGTATAAAATTAATTGTTGGTAAGGCGGGTACCAGGTTGAGATTCATTGGGAGAGTCATTAGAAAATGTAGTCCATCAACAAAGGAGGTGGCTTACAAAACACTCGTTCGACCTATACTTGAGTATTGCTGATCAGTGTGGGATCCGTACCAGGTCGGGTTGACGGAGGAGATAGAGAAGATCCAAAGAAGAGCGGCGCGTTTCGTCACAGGGTTATTTGGTAAGCGTGATAGCGTTACGGAGATGTTTAGCAAACTCAAGTGGCAGACTCTGCAAGAGAGGCGCTCTGCATCGCGGTGTAGCTTGCTCGCCAGGTTTCGAGAGGGTGCGTTTCTGGATGAGGTATCGAATATATTGCTTCACCCAACTTATACATCCAGAGGAGATCACGAATGCAAAATTAGAGAGATTCGAGCGCCCACCTGAGGCTTTCCGGCAGTCGAGTTCCCGCGAACCATACGCGACTGGAGCAGGAAAGGGAGGTAATGACGGTGACACGTAAAGTGCCCTCCGCCACACACCGTTGGGTGGCTATCGGAGTATAAATATAGATGTAGAAATGTAGATAGATGTAGAGATCAGACAGGATGCTTACGTATGTGTCTGATGTCAGAGTCGTATCTAGATGTGTCAGGAGTCCAATATTACTCCAACTGCACAGACCCCACACCATTACAGAGCCTCCACCAGCTTGAACAGTCCATTGCTGACATGCAGGGTCCATGGATACATGAGGTTATCTCCATACCCGTACACGTCCATCCACTCGATACAATTTGAAACGAGATTCGTCCGACCAGGCAACATGTTTCCAGTCATCAGCACTCCAATATCGGTGTTGACGGGCCCAGACGAGGCGTAAAGCTCTGTGTTATGCAGCCATCAAGGGTCCACGGGTGGACCTTCGGCTCTGAAAGTCCATATCGGTGATGTTTGGTTGAATGCTTCGCGCGCTGACACTTGTTGATGGCGCAACACTGAAATCTGCAGCAATTTGCGGAATGATTGAACTTCTGTCGCGTTGAACGATTCTCTTCAGTCGTTGTTGGTCCCGTTCTTTCAGGATCTTTTTCCGGCCACAGCGATGTCAGAGATTTGATGTTTTACCGGATTCCTGGTATTCACGGTGATATGTTCTTACGGGAAAATCCCCACTTCATCGCTTCGTCGGAGATGCTGTGTCCCATCGCTCGTGTTTCGACTATAACACCACTTTCAAACTCATCTAAATCTTGATAACTTGCCATTGTAGCAGCGGTAACCGATCTAACAACTGCGCCAGACACTTGTCTTACATAGGCGTTGCCGACCGAAACGGCGTTTTCTGCCTGTTTAGATATCTCTGTATTTGAAAATGCATGCCTATACCAGTTTCTTTGGCGCTTCAGTACAAGTCGTCGTTCGGCTTAATACGTGCTGCGGGAGCATCAGAAAGAAAACTCTCAGAAGCTATGATGGAATCGGAACAGAACACGGTCGATTGATAAACTACATTCTTATTAACGTTTAATACGTATTAGAGGGACCATTTTCTCCGCCATTCGACATTTATTGCGACTGGTAAATATTTGATGTGAAAAAAAACAGTCAAAACGCTCAAGGTGTTGCAGTTACTTAGAAGTATCCACGCTTTGTTATTGTAACAAAGCAACCTACCTGACGACAAAGAAATAAAAACCTTCGAAACATATTGTAAAACAAATAAGTTATAGTACCGACTGTACGGAAGTAATATGTTTAATGTCAGATTTACAATAGTTGTACTTATAATCTAAAATCTAATATGTTTGTTGCTAAATGAGTTAAATAGCAACAGTTTCTTGTGGGCACTTTGGCAGGAGAACTGAGTACTCCGGACAGACGACTGATATCCAAAACGGGATGAGTTCGCCACCCTGTGTGCTTCTCCGCTGAGCTCGTATCAGCGGCGGCAGGCAGGTCAGTTTTTGTGTGGTGCAATCTTAGGAAATTACGCAGTTGTTGCTGGCGACAGCAATCTCGGAAATTTTCCCTGCAATCCGAAGCGCACGACTTGAGGAACTCGGTGCAAATCTGGAATCGTTTCTCTCCACCTCACCCTCTTTTTCTCGTCTCATACACGTGGCAGATTCAAGTACGGGTCTTCACAACGAAGAGACACACATTCCCGAGAAACTTCGCTAAGCAGAGTGCCGGTTAGTCATAAACTCCTGGAAATTGAAATAAGAACACCGTGAATTCATTGTCCCAGGAAGGGGAAACTTTATTGACACATTCCTGGGGTCAGATACATCACATGAGCACACTAACAGAACCACAGGCACATAGACACAGGCAACAGAGCATGCACAATGTCGGCACTAGTACAGTGTATATCCACCTTTCGCAGCAATGCAGGCTGCTATTCTCCCATGGAGACGATCGTAGAGATGCTGGATGTAGTCCTGTGGAACGGCTTGCCATGCAATTTCCACCTGCCGCCTCAGTTGGACCAGCGTTCGTGCTGGACGTGCAGACCGCGTGGGACGACGCTTCATCCAGTCCCAAACATGCTCAATGGGGGACAGATCCGGAGATCTTGCTGGCCAGGGTAGTTGACGTACACCCTCTAGAGCACGTTGGGTGGCACGGGATACATGCGGACGTGCATTGTCCTGTTGGAACACCAAGTTCCCTTGCCGGTCTAGGAATGGTAGAACGATGGGTTCGATGACGGTTTGGATGTACCGGGCACTATTCAGTGTCCCCTCGACGATCACCAGAGGTGTACGGCCAGTGTAGGAGATCGCTCCCCACACCATGATGCCGGGTGTTGGCCCTGTGTGCATCGGTCGTATGCAGTCCCGATTGTGGCGCTCACCTGCACGGCGCCAAACACGCATACGACCATCATTGGCACCAAGGCAGAAGCGACTCTCATCGCTGAAGACGACACGTCTCCATTCGTCCCTCCATTCACGCCTGTCGCGACACCACTGGAGGGGCTGCACGATGTTGGGACGTGAGTGGAAGACGGCCTAACGGTGTGCGGGACCGTAGCCCAGCTTCATGGAGACGGTTGCGAATGGTCCTCGCCGATACCCCAGGAGCAACAGTGTCCCTAATTTGCTGGGAAGTGGCGGTGCGGCCCCCTACGGCACCGCGTAGGATCCTACGGTCTTGGCGTGCATCCGTGCGTCGCTGCGGTCCGGTCCCAGGTCGACGGGCACGTACACCTTCCGCCGACCACTGGCGACAACATCGATTTACTGTGGAGACCTCACGCCCCACGTGTTGAGCAATTCGGCGGTACGTCCACCCGGCCTCCCGCATGCCCACTATACGCCCTCGCTCAAAGTCCGTCAACTGCACACACGGTTCACGTCCACGCTGTCGCGGCATGCTACCAGTGTTAAAGACTGCGATGGAGCTCCGTATGCCACGGCAAACTGGCTGACACTGACGGCGGCGGTGCACAAATGCTGCGCAGCTAGCGCCATTCGACGGCCAACACCGCGGTTCCTGGTGTGTCCGCTGTGCCGTGCGTGTGATCATTGCTTGTACAGCCTCTCGCATTGTCCGGAGCAAGTATGGTGGGTCTGACACACCGGTGTCAATGTGTTCTTTTTTCCATTTCCAGGAGTGTATTTTACTTTCAGCGTCGAGTTCCAATCATCACATGAAAAGTAACTTCAAAGAATACAGCACCTACATGATTACTAAATAGCAAAAGGACCACAATAGAGTAAAAAGCAAAACTCTCCATATATGAACTGACATTCTCACATCGTCTTCTACAGCGTGTGAAACTACATTTACTACCGTCGACTGATGATAACCCCAAACTATGTTATATAAAAAGAAAACGCTCTAGGGACTATAATGTCAACATTCTACGATAAAATGACATAGTAACGTCAGTCATTATACGGTACATCCAAGATAAAAGCGGCTCCGCATTAATAGTACGCATACTCAGTCATAGGAAAATATAATATGCACTCTTCAAACGAAAAAGCGATGCATCACGAACTACCCGAATTGGAAACAAATCGGTAGATGTGACGTACTAGGTGTACAGGTATGAAATGCAGATTTTTGTCTAAAAAACATGTTAAATTCAAAAGAATGTTGTACTGGCTTTATTCAAAGTATGCTCCATCGTTTGTTATACATTTTTCCCTCCTTTAGGGCAATTTGTGGATACCACAAGTGTAAAAAATTTCCCCTTTTGCTGCGAACCATTCATCGAGTCATTTTTTCTCATCTTGTGCTGCTCGGCAAGTGCGTGACCCATCTACGCAAACAACAGGTGACTGGAAGGAGCCAAGTCTGGTGAGTAAGTCGCTTGGGGTGGAAGTCCCCAGTCAAGCGCTTCCAACGAGTCGCGAACCGGTTTTCCTGTATGTGAAGCAGCACTGCCATGAAGAAAAATGTATTGTGGTCTTTTTTCAAGCAGCGAATGGTTCCGATCGGTCAGTTGTTGTTGGTAACGTTTAGTATTAACACTTTCCCCAGGTTTTAACAGATCAAAATAGACCACGCCCCTGCGGTCCCACAAGACACAGAGCAGCGTCTTTCTGTCAAAGCGATTCGGTGTTGTGGTCGATGTGGATGGCGTGCGTATGTCTACACATGATTTTTGCGCTTACGATTCTCAAGATAAATCCACTTTTCATTCCCCATTATGCGATGCAAAGATGACTTCCTTTTGTACCGTGTGTGTTTGCGCTTTGCCTGTCGTTCAATTCGTGTGATACCCATCCACCGGTCTTCTTAATCTTTCCCATCTCTCGTAGCCGATTGGAAACAGCTTCTTGACTAACTTTGTGTCTGTGAATTATCTTCGTTCAATAATGTTTCCAATTCCACATCTTCATATTTTTTAGCGGTTTTCCACGTTCCTTGTCTGCAACATCGAAGTCACAATTTTTGAAACGACGAAACCATCATTCACACATGTCTTGCTGTGGAACATGTTCACCATAAGCTTCTCGAAGTAACTGGTACGACTCAGCAGCAGTTTTCTTCGAATGAAAGCAAAAAATTAATGCTATCAGCGTATAGTCTTTGTTCGGTATAAATTTCGACATTTTGAACACAACAAAGTAACACTAAGCACACACTGCTCCGATTTATCACATGTGCGCGTCTGTCACTTGTTGATGACAGCCGGCCGCTGTGGCCGAGCGGTTCTAGGCGCTTCAGTGCGGAACCGCTCGACTGCTACGGTCCTAGGTTCGAATCGTGCCTCGGGCATAGATGTGTGTGATGTCCTTAGGTTAGTTAGGTTGAAGTAGTTCTGAGTTCTAGGGGACTGATAGTCTCAGATGTTAAGTCCCATAGTGCTCAGAGCCATTTGAACCAATTGTTGATAACACAACAAAATAGCGCAGTGTCAAATCTTTGCAGCACAAAGTGCACTGGTACGACATCTGTTGTGTGAAATCTGCGTTTCATACTTGTACACCTGGAGCATGCACGGATAAACAAATTATTACAATTTTAGAAAAATTGGCTGATTAACTCAAGAGAAATAGCTTCACAAACTGAGCAAGTCAAGAAGTCGTTTGGCTATCTCTGACGCTTACGCAAGCAGTGATTCAACTTGACATTATTTAATAGGCTTGTTGGATGTCCTCCCGACAGATATCATGCCAAATAATGACCAACTGGCGCGTTAGATCAAAAACCCCGAGTCGGTTGGATGACCCCGCCTGTACTGCTTCACACGTTCTCAATAAGGGAGAGGACCAGCGACCTTGCTGGCCGAAGTACTGTTTGGCAAGAGGAGCAGTAGAAAATTTCGCTGTGTGCGGGCGGGCATTAGAGATGGGCAAACTCGTTCATCCTTGGGAACTAGTTCACTGGTGGTCGCTCTTTTTTTGGTACCGTTCATTTTTACTCGTTCACTGTTCATTTGTGCTTGCTATATGATTCATATGAAAAACTGAAAATTAGTAGTATAGGTGATTGAAGATGAAGTGCGCCAAGAGGGGGCATTTGCCTCCTCCCTGGAGTACAGTTTTTGTTCATAACAAAATTCTCACACATTTGTAGTTTTCGTGAATCTGCAAAACACCTCGTTTAGCCAACTGTAGCGTTATGTGGCTGATCGCAGTGGAGCAATGTAAGGTGGCGCAAGAAAAACCGGCTCCGAGTACAGACTGCTCGCCAATTACGCTCGATTTGTTGACCGCTACGAGCAGAATAGATAAACATGTAATAACTAAGCAGCGAAGAAATAACAAATAAGCTAATGTAAACAACAATAGATGACGATTGATGGGCAACAATGAGCAGTCTAGTACTCGGGGCCGATTTTTCGTGCGGCACCCCGTACCACTGAAATAATATTGTAGGAGTTATCATATTCTCTTTACAAAATGTGACACACTATTATGGAGCGCGGGCTTCATTCGGTTGTAAGTCGGTCTGCCTTCCATAACAATGAACATCGCCTTTCACCTTGGATCAAAACAAGACGGGAAATGGCCACGTGTGTGTCTCGTGCCGACTTCCTTTGCGTGTGTAACAACAAAACAGGTCGTGCCTTTTTACAGGTATTTCTTCTGCTGTTTATCGAAGTAGTGAGGTAAGCTGGTATGACGCTTTGTTACCTGAAACAAGTATGTATTACATAGCACGTAATTTTTATGTAATCTACGCAATTATAAAATATTTCATTAATTATCGGTCGTGGACGCTGAATAGAATACGAAAACTAGCAGAAGTTCAGAGTTCAAAAAAGGTTTGAAACAGATCTAGAATGGGCGTGCGCAGCGAACGAAACGAACAACCCGATACTGAACTAGCTATGAGCACTCGGCAGTGGAACTGGATCGAGTTGCCACGCAGGGAAGGACGAGTCCGGCCGAGGAAGACCGAGACCGAGACAGACGGGAACGGGACCGAGGCTGGAACGAGACCGGCCGACGTGCCGTTGCGGGAACGAGACCGACCGTTTCCCACTCCTGCGAACTGTAAGTAGAAAGCCGCGACCAAAGTGAACTATGAGAGACAGTTCCATAGAACTGGTTCCTTGCTCGCTCCGTTCATCTTGGTGAACTGTTCCTGTGGACACGTTAGTTCTCGAACGACCCATCTGTAGTGGGCATAATGTTGCTGAAATGTAAGCCCAGAATGGCTTTCCATGGAGGGCAACTATACGGGGCATAGTATATCGTCCACGTGTATCTCTGCTGTAAAGGGTGCCGCGGTTGACAACCAAGGGGGTCCTGCTGTGAAAAGAAATGTCCCCCCAGACCACCAATCCTGGCCGTTGGCCCATTTGGAGGCAACAGTCAGCTTTATATCCTGCCGCTGTCCGGTGCATCTCCGACACGTTTTCGCTGATCATCGGGGCCTGGAATCTCATTGTTTGGAGTAGAATTGTCTTGGCGATGAGTTCCGATACGAACTGAGACTTGATGATCGGTGAATAAGTATCTAGAAACGCCCCAGACACTGGTGGGATACCATACCAATATAACTACCACCCGCAATATGGTCCGACAGCCAGGAGAGTTGGTCTGGGGGGATATTTCTTTTCAAACAGGATCGCATAGTGAACGCATTATTGTGGCCAAGATACATACGAAGCCGACACCTACTACAGTAGTACAAGTTTATATGCCAACTAGTCCCTGCAGATGACGAAGAAATTGAAGAAATGTATGATGAAATAAAAGAAATTATTCAGATAGTGAAGTCAGACGAAAATTTAATAGTCATGGGTGACTGGAATTCGAGTGTAGGGAAAGGGAGAGAAGGAAACGTAGTAGGTGAATATGGAATGGGGCTAAGAAATGAAAGAGGAAGTCGCCTGCTAGAATTTTGCACAGAGCACAACTTAATCATAGCTAACACTTGGTTTAAGAATCATGAAAGAAGGTTGTATACATGGAAGAACCCTGGATATACTAAAAGATATCACATACAATATATAATGGTAAAACAGAGATTTAGGAACCACGTTTTAAATTGTAAGACATTTCCAGGGGCAGATGTAGACTCTGAACACAATCTATTGGTTATGAACTGTAGATTAAAACTGAAGAAACTGCAAAAAGGTGTGAATTTAAGGAGATGGGACCTAGATAAACTGAAAGAACCAGTGGTTGTACAGAGTTTCAGGGAGAGCATAAGGAAACAATTGAAAGGAATGGGGGAAAGAAATACAGTAGAAGAAGAATGGGTAGGTTTGAGGGATGAAGTAGTGAAGGCAGCAGAGGATCAAGTAGGGGAAAAGACGAGGGCTAGTAAAAATCCTTGGGTAACAGAAGAAATATTGAATTTAATTGATGAAAGGAGAAAATATTAAAATGCAGTAAATGAAGCAGGCAAAAAGGAATACAAACGTCTCAAAAATGAGATCGACTGGAAGTGCAAAATGACTAAGCAGGGATGGCTAGAGGACAAATGTAAGGATGTAGAGGCTTATCTCACTAGGGATAAGATAGATACTGCCTACAGGAAAATTAAAGAGACCTTTGGAGAAAAGAGAACCACTTGTATGAATATGAAGAGCTCAGATGGAAACCCAGTTATAAGCAATGAAGGGAAAGCAGAAAGGTGGAAGGAGTATATAGAGGGTCTATACAGGGGCGATGTTCTTGTGGACAATATTATGGAAATGGAAGAGGAGGTAGATGAAGGTGAAATGGGAGATATGATACTGTGTGATGAGTTTGACAGAGCACTGAAAGACCTAAGTCGAAACAAGGCCCCGGGAGTAGATAATATTCCATTAGAATTACTGACAACCTTGGGAGACCCAGTCCTGACAAAACTCTACCATCTGGTGAGCAAGATGTATGAGACAGGCGAAATACCCTCAGACGTCAAGAAGAATATAATAATTCCAATCCCAAAGAAAGCAGGTGTTGAGAGATGTGAAAATTACCGAACAATCAGTTTAATAAGCTACAGCTGCAGAATACTAACGCGAATTCATTACAGACGAATGGAAAAACTAGTAGAAGCCGAAGATCAGTTTGGATTCCGTAGAAATACTGGAACACGTGAGGCAATACTGACCTTACGACTTATCTTAGAAGCTAGATTAAGGAAAGGCAGACCTACGTTTCTAGCATTTGTAGACTTAGAGAAAGCTTTTGACAATGTTGTCTGGAATACTCTCTTTCAAATTCTAAAGGTGGCAGGGGTAAAATACAGGGAGCGAAAGGCTATTTACAATTTGTACAGAAACCAGATGGCAGTTATAAGAGACGAGGGACATGAAAGAGAAGCAGTGATTGGGAAGGGAGTAAGACAGGGTTGTAGCCTCTCCCCGATGTTATTCAATCTGTATATTGAGCAAGCAGTAGGGGAAAGAAAAGAAAATTTCGGAGTAGGAGAAGAAATAAAAACTTTGAGGTTGACCGATGACATTGTAATTCTGTCAGAGACGGCAAAGGACTTGGAAGAGCAGTTGAACGCAATGGATAGTGTCTTGAAAGGAGGGTATAAGATGAACATCAACAAAAGCAAAACGAGGATAATGGAATGTAGTCGAATTAAGTCGGGTGATGCTGAGGGAATTAATTACGAAATGAGACACTTAAAGTAGTAAAGGAGTTTTGCTATTTGGGGAGCAAAATAACTGATGATGGTCGAAGTAGAGAGGATATAAAATGTAGACTGGCAATGGCAAGGAAAGCGTTTCTGAAGAAGAGAAACTTGTTAACATCGAGTACAGATTTAGGTGTCAGGAAGTCATTTCTGAAAGCATTTGTATGGAGTGTAGCCATGTATGGGTGTGAAACATGGAAAGATAAATAGTTTAGACAAGAAGAGAATAGAAGCTTTCGAAATTTGGTGCTACAGAAGAATGCTGAAGATTAGATGGGTAGATCACATAACTAATGAGGAAGTATTGAACAGGATTGAGGAGAAGAGAAGTTTGTGGCACAAGTTGATCAGAAGACGGGATCGGTTGGTAGGACATGTTCTGAGGCATCAAGGGATCACCAGTTTAGTTTTGGAGGGCAGCGTGGAGGGTAAAATGCGTAGAGGGAGACCAAGAGATGTATACACTAAGCAGATTCAGAAGGATGTAGGTTGCAGTAGGTACTGGGAGATGAAGAAGCTTGCAGAGGATAGAGTAGCATGGAGAGCTGCATCGAACCAGTCTCAGGACTGAAGACCACAACAACAACAACAACATCCCTTCGATAGTCATCCACGCACACTTACAGCGCAACGCTACGTCGACGATATTCTAAACCTGTTTCGTTACCTTTTATGGCAAGCGACCTGAGCCTACGTTTCAGCAAGATAATGTCCGTCCGCGCACCGTGAGAGTTTGGTTCAAATGGCTCTGAGCACTATGGGACTTAACATCTATGGTCATCAGTCCCCTAGAACTTAGAACTACTTAAGCCTAATTAATCTAAGGACAACACACAACACCCAGCCGTCACGAGGCAGAGAAAATCCCTGACCCCTCCGGGAATCGAACCCGGGAACCCGGGCACGGGAAGCGAGAACGCTACTGCACGACCACGAGATGCGGGCGGTGAGAGTTTCTGCTGCTTCTTTTCGAGCTTGTCTATTTCTACCTAGGACAGCAAGATAGCCTCATCTCTCCTGAATTGAGAACGTATGGAGCATTATGGGCAGGACAATCGAACCAGCTCGCGATTTTGATTATCTAATGGGCCTCTTGGACAGAATTTGCCACTGAGCCGTGCGTGTCTCGCCGTCCCACCATGTAGTAATTTACACCCTGTTTTAAAGTCTTTCCATCTCACCAAGCTGATTTAAATTACGGGCGTTACTGAGTTGCTGTTTTGCCTGCCGTCATCGGCGCTGGTGGCGCGTTTCGATATATCCCCTCCGATAGGATCTTTGTTCGGCCGCTATTACTTCCCGGTTGTCACCTGTCGCGGTGTGAGTCAGAGCGTGTGAGGAGGACAGTTCACGGCGGCAGTTCGGGTCGTGAGGTGGGTCCTGCCAGGGAGTTGCAACGCGTCTGGAGCGGAGCCCGGGCCAGGCAGTCGCCGGCTTGCAGCGGCAGAGAGCCCTGCGTGGACATCGCCCTACCGACCGTTACCGCCACGCATCACTTAAGCCGGCCCTGACCTTTGGTGGATTGTTGGTCGGTCGGTTCGTCGGAGGACATCTCCGTGCGTCGTATTCGACTGGACGGCTGCCGATCTCTGCGCTGTGTCGGAGTCTGTCTGGAGCTGTCCGATCGGTACGAGCATCGTCGCTCGCCGACCCAAGACGTGAAGGTTGAGTGGTTTTGAGCATTACGTTGTTGGTTCCGGCGTTGCTATTGTGGAGGTTTTTCTGTGAGCAATGAGTGAAGTGTTCGAGATAGCCGCCGTCGGGTGGAACTGATCAGATTACTTTATCTGGTCTCGCGGTTCTAGGCGCGCAGTCCGAAACCGTGCGACTGCTACGGTCGCAGGTTCGAATCCTGCCTCGGACATGGATGTGTGTGATGTCCTTAGGTTAGTTAGGTTTAAGTAGTTCTACGTTCTAGGGGACTGATGACAACAGCAGTTGAGTCCCATAGTGCTCAGAGCCATTTGAACCATTTGAACTTTATCCATAGTCAACTGCACCAGAGGAATTTTCTGCCATGTTGCCGTTAGTGTTCTGGTTACCTGCCCTGGCCGCTAACGTAAATTCCGGCAGTGTTCATTTTGGGTGAAGTTAACCGTATTATTTTGTTTTGTAGTTAAGTGAACCAGTTGAATTTTCTGCCTTGTGGCCGTTAGTGTTCTGGTTACCTGCCCCGGCCGCTAACGTAGTTTTTAGGCAGTGTCTTTTCCTCACCTGTTGTTGCTGCCCAACATGGTGTGTAGTTTTGGCAGCTCAGTTCACATAAGCGTTTGTTTGGGGATAGTGATACTTGTAATTTTTTTGGGCTCTTGAATTCTCGTGTACTCCGTCGTGGCAAGCAAGAGGTTAGTCCGTCGGTCTATGACTGTCCCTTGGTTGGGTTCGCACGAATGAAGTGTAGTTGGACTCACCACCTGTCTCGCCTAAGTGAACGAGGGCAGACCGATCCAGTGGAGACTCCTGAGTGCCGTTCTCTTAATTATCCTTTTGACAGTAATAATGTTGTTGTAATTTAACTGTATTTTATATTTTTAATCTGGCAAGGTTAGTTGTGGGCCTTCAGCCCTGTAAACATGTTCTCAGAGTTTCTTTCAAGTCCAGACATTATCGTATTTTGCTCTTGAAAGGTTATTGTAATTTCCTCTGAAAGATTTTACAAGTTATTGTGGTGGGCCTTCAGCCGTTCGTGTTGTAAAAGGAAATTTTTTAAACTTAACCGATTGTTGCAACTTATATTTCCTTAATTTGCAGAATTTAACTTTACGGCCTTCAGCCATCTTATTGCGTTTGTGTATCTATTTCTGTGCACCTTGTAGGCCATTAACCCTGTTAGCATCTTAAAACATTGTGGCCTTCTGCCTTCAGTAATCATCATAGCATATTTGGAATTTTGAAGATTTAATCCGGCGGCCTTCAGCCGCTCCGCATGCTGATCTCATATACGTATACGATTTATCTTATTCGTAAATTTTATTGTGTGTCATGTCTGTTCAAAATTGATCTTATTGTAAAGTATCTGTTTGGAGGCCTTCAGCCGCGGAGCAAATTTAATTCTTTCAAAAGTGTATTTGTGAACTAAATGATAATAAATTACAATTGTGAAATGAATCAGACCGCAACTGCCTTGGTCCCTTTCCACAATCTTAATTACCTGTTAGCCCCTAAGATTCAGCTAGCGTTTCAGCCACGATATCTTTTAGGATGGCATCCAGCAATTCTATCAATCAATACCAAGCCAAATAACTGCTTGAAAAAGGAGTAAAGGTGGACCAACGTGTTAGTCACTTGCTCAATTTGTGAAGCTTTATCTCTTGAACAAACAATCAGATTTTTTTGAAATTGTAATCATTCGTTTGTCTGTACATGTACATCGCATCTACAGACTTCCATCCCGTTCACAAATTCCTTCGTTGTGCGACGCATTTTTGTCTTAGAGCAGCGTAGTTTTAAAAATTACAGCAAATAAAAAATTACATCAAATGTTGGGAATGGTTGCCCTCCATCTTCATGCACTTTTGGCCTCGTGAAATCAGATTCAAATTAACTTGACGAAAAACTGGACACCGATATTTCAATAATCGAGCATTCGTTTTCCTTCAACTGCGTTGACATTTTGGGGCTAAAAACGCAAGCAGACAAGACCGCTAGGGGAGGCAGAGCCAGAAACAGCGGTTTACAAGAGTGGGTGGGAAGCTCCGTTTTGCTGGAAAAAGCAGTTCTGCCGGTGTGCCACGCGCCACTCACACCTAAGCGAGAGACGTCCCTTTTATATTTCCCGCCAGCTCGCCGCCGGTTGAACGCGCTCTGCCATCGCTCTCCGCGTCCGATGGGAGTCTCTCTCTCTCTCTCTCTCTCTCTCCCTCCATATATATATGAACTGAAGAACTAAAGAAACTGGTAGACCGGCGAGCACGCAGAAGCGCCGCAAAACGACGTGGCATGGACTCGCTCGACTAATGTCTGAAGTAGTGTTGGATGGAACTGACGTCATGAATCCTGCAGTGCTGTCCAAAAAATCCGTATGAGTACGAGGGGTGGAGATCCCTTCTGAACATCACTTTGTAAGGCCTCCCAGATATACTCAACAATGTTCATGTCTAGGGAGTTTGGTGGCTAGTGGATGTGTTTAAACTCAGAAGTTTGTCCCTGGAGCAGCTCTGAACCGATTCTGGACGTGTGGGTTGTCACACTTTCCTGCTGGAATTGCCCAAGTCCGTTGGAATGCACAATGGACATGAATGGAAGCAGATGATCAGACAGGATGCTTAGGTGTGTTGTCAGCTGTCAGAGTCGTATCTAGACGTTGAATGGATCGCACGCTGACACTTGTTGATGACCCAGTAACCTATCTAACAACTGCGCCAGACACCTGTCCTATATAGGCGTTGCCGACCGCAGCAGCGTATTCTGTTATTTTAGATATCTCTGCACTGGAATACGCATACCTATACCAGTTTATTTGGCGCTTCAGTGTACAATACGAGAACCTTGCAGGCAGACATTAATGTTCTCCTGAAAATCATGTCTGTAATGTAGTGATCGGACCAGACTGACATAGAGATACGAATATAAGGGCTAAAACCATTCAAGAAAGAAAACCATTAGGAATAGGTCAAAATTTAAAAAAAGGATGTGATGTATTTATATTGTATTTGATTAACAGATTACAAATCTGGACTCAGTTACTGGCAAGACGCTTTAGTCTGTAGGTTATTGAGGTTTTAATTTTTTAGTATTAATTAAAATATTGTTTTTTAAATAAGTTACCCGTATCGAAGTACATCGACCACGTACATCAGCTGTGTTACAGAAGTTGCTTCAGAATGCTTTCAAAGAAAGTTTCGAAAAACATGTCGAGCAATACTCTCATATCCAACTTCCTGGGATTAATTTGTGGAAAGTATTCCACATCAAACCTATTATGACACGGCAAGGAGTGTTCCTGATATCTAGGAAATGTAGGTAATGCTGGGCATAAATCCCGAACAGGGAAACCAAATGTGGAAACTTTAATCACATGACAACATCTCATGAATTAAACGTCATAAAACAATTCGTTCGAAAAGAGATAATTTCACGCGATATTATGTTGTGGCTGAAAATGTCTGTAATGTTACATAACGATCAAGTTTAATTACGTGAAAGCTTAGGTTATGACAAACAAAGGGCCTTCTTACTGAAGTAGTATAGGTCTAGTGCTTAGAGATAGATCTTTGGTATACGAAAGAGCGGAAAATTCAATACAGTTGTATCACAAAATCGCCTCAGGTGCTACTGGCGAACTAACTGGTTTACGAGATCGGACGATAGTTTCCTGAATTGTTCGCCGGTGATCGACGATGGTAGATTTCTCTGAGGCCCCATTTCAGCCCGTGTATACATCAATTGCACAAGAATACACTGAAGCGCTAAAGAAACTGTTACAGGCATGCGTATTCAAATACAGAGATATGCAAACAGGCAGAAAACGGAGCTTCAGTTGGCAACGCCTACACAGACAAAATGGCTCTGAGCACTATGGGACTTAACTTCTGAGGTCATCAGTCCCCTAGAACTTAGAACTACTTAAACCTAACTAACCTAAGGGCATCACACACATCCATGCCCGAGGCAGGATTCGAACCTGCGACCGTAGCGGTCGCGCGGTTCCAGACTGTAGCGCCCAGAACAACTCGGCCACCCTAGCCGGCCCTAAAATGGCTCTGAGCACTATGAGACTCAACTGCTGTGTTGATCAGTCCCCTGTAACTTAGAACTACTTAAACCTAACTAACCTAAGGATATCACACACATCCATGCCCGAGGCAGGATTCGAACCTGAGACCGTAGGAGTCGCACGTTTCCGGACTGCGCGCCTAGAACCGCGAGACCACCGCGGTCGGCTGGCCGGCCCTATATAGACAAGTGCCTGGCGGTATTGTTAGATCGGTTCCTGCTGCTACAATGGCAGGTTATCAAGATTTAAGTGAGTTTGAACGTGCGATAGGATATTGCATCTCTGAGGCAGCGATGAAGTGGCGATCTTCCTGTACGAGCATTTAACGAGTATACCGTGAATATCAGGAATCCGGTAAGACATAAAATCTCCGACATCGCTGCGGTCGGAAAAAGATTCTACAAGAACGGGATCAACGACGACTGAAGAGAATTGTTCAACGTTACAGAAGGGCAACCCTTACACAAATTGCTGCAAATTTCAGTGCTGGGCCATCAACAAGTGTCAGCGTGCGAACCGTTCAATGAAACATGATCGATATGGGTTTTCGGAGATGAAGGCCCACTCCTGTAACCTTGATGACTGGACGACACAAAGCTTTACGCCTCTCCTGGGCCCGTCAACACCGACACTGGACTGTTGATGACTGGAAATATGTTGCCTCGCTGGACGAGTCTCGTTTCAAATTGTATCGAGCGGATGGATGTGTACGGGTATGGAGAGAATTTCATGAATCCATGGACCCAGCATGTCAGCAGGGGACTGTCTAAGCTGGTGGAGGCTCTGTAATGGTGTGGGGCCTGTGCAGTTGGCGTGATATATAACCCCTGATACGTCTAGATACGACTCTGACAGCTGACACGTACACAAGCATCCTGTCTGATCACGTGCATCCATTCGTGTCCATTGTCCATTCTGACGACGTTTGGCAATTCCAGCAAGACAATGTGACAACCCACATGTATAGAATTGCTACAGAGTGGTTCCAGGAACACTCTCCTGAGTTTAAACACTTTCGCTGGCCACCAAACACTCCAGACCCGAACGTTACTGAGCATATCTGGGATGCCATGAACCGTGCTGTTCAGAAGAGATGTCCACGTCTCGTAGCCTTACGTATTTATGGACAGTCCTGCAGTATTTATGGTGTCAATTCCCCCCAGCACTACTTCAGAAGACATTCGTTGAGTCCACGCCACGTCTTGTAGGGGCACTTCTGCGTTCTCGGGGGAGGGTGGGAGGGGCTTTACGATATTAGGCAGGTGTACCAGTTTATTTGGCTGTTCAGTTTATCTCCATTATTGCCGATCGGTGCCGCACTGTCAGATGACATTACATCGTGTCATGATATTTCGACGCCCCATATACCTGCAGTCGCCATATTCCAATGTTGCCTAAAAGAATCGTTTCAATGCAATCCCAGCATCAGAGGAGACAATGCAGAAGAAACGTGGCTGACGTTAGTACACGGGACTGAGTGCATGATGTTCCTAGGTTTAACCAGGAATCTACACTGTTTATTCTCTGAGTAACCCCTGACACCCCCGCAGCTGTGCCAAAAACATGAAAATCGATGTGAACATCTGTCGGATGTGCCGCTGAGCTCCGTTTACGAAATAATTGACTGCGGCTGTTGGATTGTCCTTCATCGAGTATGGATAACACAATAATGAATTAATAATACCTAAGCGTAGCATTACCTTACTAACCTCCTGATGTTCTTCTTACCGTTGTGCTACATCTACATCTACATCCATACTCCGCAAACCACCTGACGGCGTGTGGCGGAGGGTACCTTGAGTACCTCTATCGGTTCCCTCTTCTATTCCAGTCTCGTATTGTTCGTGGAAAGGATTGTCGGTATGCCTCTGTGTGGGCTCTAATCTCTCTGATTTTATCCTCATGGTCTCTTCGCGAGATATACGTAGGAGGGAGCAATATACTGCTTGACTCCTTGGTGAAGGTATGTTCTCGAAACTTCAACAAAAGCCCGTACCGAGCTACGGAGCGTCTCTCCTGCAGTCTTCCACTGGAGTTTATCTATCATCTCCGTGACGCTTTCGCGATTACTAAATGATCCTGTTACGAACCGCGCTGCTCTCCGTTGGATCTTCTCTATCTCTTTTATCAGCCCTATCTGGTACGGATTCCACACTGCTGAGCAGTATTCAAGCAGTGGGCGAACAAGCGTGCTGTAAACTACTTCCTTTGTTTTCGGATTGCATTTCCTTAGGATTCTTCCAATGAATCTCAGTCTGGCTTCTGCTTAACCGACGATCAACTTTATATGATCATTCCATTTTAAATCACTCCTAATGCGTACTCACAGATAATTTATGGAATTAACTGCTTCCAGTTGCTGACCTGCTATATTGCAGCTAAATGATAAGGGATCTTTCTTTCTATGTATTCGCAGCACATTACACTTGTCTACCTTGAGATTCAATTGCCATTCCCTGCACCATGCGTCAATTCGCTGCAGATCCTCCTGCATTTCAGTACAATTTTCCATCGTTACAACCTCTCGATGTACCAAAGCATCATACGCAAAAAGCCTCAGTGAACTTCCGATGTCATCCACAAGGTCATTTATGTATATCGTGAATAGAAACGGTCCTACGACACTCCCATGCGGCACACCTGAAATCACTCTTACTTCGGAAGACTTCTCTCCATTGAGAATGACATGCTGCGTTCTGTTATCTAGGAACTCTTCAATGCAATCACACAATTGGTCTGATACTCCATATGCTCTTACTCTGTTCATTAAACTACTGTGGGGAACTGTATCGGACGCCTTGCTGAAGTCAAGAAACACGGCCTCTACCTGGGAACCCGTGCCTATGGCTCTCTGAGTCTCGTGGAAGAATAGCGCGAGCTGTGTGTCACACGATCGTCTTTTTCGAATCCCATGCTGATTCCTACAGAGTAGATTTCTAGTCTCCAGAAAAGACATTATACTCGAACATAATACGTTTTCCAAAATTCTACAACTGATCGTCGTTAGAGATATAGGTCTATAGTTCTGCACATCTGTTCGACGTCTCTTCTTCCGGGGACGACCTGTGCCCTTTTCCAGTCCTTTGGAACGCTAATTTCTTTTCATTACTTTTTAATTTTTGTTTGTAGCTAGATGGTAGCTTGTCTTACTCTTTCTTATTCTCTCCTGTCTACCTTTGCTCCTTCTCTGCATCGCTTTCTTTTCGTTTATTCTTTTTCTTCTCTTTAAGTATTGTATTAGCTTAATGTGGTGGTGGAGTTTGGAGCTGCAGCGTGATATTATGTTGGGTTTTCGAGTTACGCAGGTAACCATTGGGTTGGTGCATAAGTAAGTAGTGTTTTTCTATGACTTTTTAAAACACAACAGATACCCATAAGAGAGACTTCAGTCATCAGTAATATATTCGCCTTCATTATTTACCATAGTCTGCCAACGATGAGTAACTTTTCGATTCCGGGACTCCAGAAATCACATGGTTATGAGGCGAAGAACTCTTCGAGCCTCGTTCGGGGCGCATTCTCATCTGGAAAAGGAAGTTCCTTCAAGGTTGTTCGACAGAGGTCGGAAAAGATGAAAATCTGCGGGCGCAAGATCAGGTGAATATGGTGGATGCGGAATGACTTCCCAAGCCCCCTCTTGTATAGAGTGGGCGAGCGTTATCGTGGAGTAGTATTACTTCACGCAGTTTTCCTGGTAGTTCTTCCTGGACTGCGTCTGCAAACTTCTCAGTTGCTGACAATAAATGTCAGCAGTGGTAGTTTCATCTCGGGAAAGCAATTCGCAGTACACCACACCGTCGCTGTTCCAAAACTGGTTCAAATTGCTCTGAGCACTATGGGACACAACTTTTGAGGTCATCAGTCCCCTAGAACTACTTAAACCTAACCTAAGGACATCACACACATCCATGCCCGAGGCAGGATTCGAACCTGCGACCGTAACGGTCGCGCGGTTCCAGACTGAAGCGCCTAGAACCGCTGGGCCACTCCGGCCGGCGTCGCTGTCCCACGAAAGACGTAACATCATCTTTTGTGGATGCGCACAGGTATGGGGAGTTGTTGCTTTGTTTGGGCTCAACCATTCCTTTCTTTTCCTTGTGTTAGTATAAAGACTCCATTCCTCGTCGCCAGTGACGATACAGAATACGAATGGTCGGTGTTCTTTACGAACCAATTGATGACGAGAAAGCATACACATACATCAACCCACTGGTTTTTGTGATTTTGGCTCAGATCATGCGGGACCCATATACCCGATTTGTGAACGTTAATCACTGCATGCAAATGTCGCACGATGGTGGAACGATCAAAGTTTCTCACATCTGCCACTGCCGCCCGCTGTGGCCGAGCGGTTCAAGGCGCTTCAGACCGGAACCACGCTGCTGCTACGGTCGGAGGTTCGATTCCTGCCTCGGGCATGGTTGTGTGTGATGTCCTTAGGTTAGTTAGGTTTACGTAGTTCTAAGTCTAGGGGACTGATGACCTCAAATGTTAAGTACGATAGTGGTTAGAGCCAACATTTGCCACTTCTCTAGTACGTCATTGCGGATTAATGCGTGCAAACGATTTTCAGCAAACCGTGAAGGTCTTGCTGAATGTGGAGAGTCACTAATGTCAGAACGTCCTTCCTTAAGACGAAAAACCATTTTCTTGTCGTGCTCTGTCTAATGCCATTATTTCCGTACACGGTGCAAATGTTTCTGGCAACCTTCACTGCTGTCACCCCTCCACTGAACTCAAACAGAAGAATATGTCTGAATTTTCCGTATTCTCCACTCGGCACTCCATTTTCTAAAGTCCACAGCTCCGCTCGCGACCTCAAAGTAACAAAATGAGAAAATGTAAGTTCAAGTGGCAACAGTGCACTACAAATAAAAAAAAATGGCAATCGGTGAATAAATTCATAGCAACCGGGATACCAACATGCAAAACAAAAAAGGCTACGAACTTATGCGCCAACCTAGTATTTATAAAAGGAAGGAAACATTGTTATTGATGTACTGTCGGTCGTTCACGATAATAATAAGAACTATGCAACGCGGTCTGCAATTGCTTCTAGGTTTCAGTCATATTAAAAACAGCAACTAGTAAGTGAATAAATAACACATAAAGCGTGTAGGTAGTGCTCTGAATCGTTCAGTGAGCGGAGATACAAGCGTTTGCCAGTAGCTTCCGCACGTATAGTGACTTTGTGCTTCTGGGTCATATACATACTAATCGCATACCTACTAACTGATCGTTGTCCAGCACTGAATTTGACGGTTGGACCATTATGCTTTGTCTACCTGCTTCTACAGTCGACGATATCTGACGACGACCTCTCGCCATGTTTGTGAAGCACCCTCCAGGCGTCCGCCTCCAACAATCTTGTCAATGGGACTTTATACTGTACTCTTCCTTCCTTCCGAAAGGCGTGTCTTGCTACTAACACTCCTTTACCTCGTATCACTGCCACGAAAACATTAATAGCTTTAAACTGTCATGTCACAGAAGTACGTAGGAGTAATAATGTCTGCGCAGGAAAGCCGTGTGGCGTACATTATGAAATATTATACGAGCTTCTGATAAGCATATCAGACCGGGCCAATGAGAACATCCCGCTTACACCAAGCGGGGGCACTGCACGGCAACACGGTTTGCTTTTCTTGTCGTCTAAGCTGATGCAAGAGCGCCATAGATAAAGGGTGTCTCATTTAGCTTGGGCATTCCTAACGTAGCATCAGCGCTTAACGATACTGAAACGAGATGTTCCGCCAGATTTCTGGCGTGCAGCAGGGACATAATTGCTTCAACAAACATATTAATTACTTCTTCGGATATTACGTCTGGAAAGTTTCCAGTTATTGTTAAGGCCGGTCTATTAGATTACGTTCGTGAATGTTTATTAGGCCAGTGCTTGAGACATGTCTTTTTGACGCTTTAGAGGACAAACAGGGAGAAATTCAGGCACAGAAGTCACACATCGATTCACCTCGACAACGCATGGAAGGTTTTCAGCACACATATTGGGACGAGGACTAGCGATACAGCATAGTATTTATCGTGAACCTCTTGCGAAGCGAATAACCCTGCATGGCACGAAGGGAGTCCAGGTCACCAGTCTTTAAAACAAAATGATCAATATCGCTGAGGTCAGATCTTCAGCGGATTGTAAGACCAAATATTATGACATTTCAGGAAGAAAATTTATCTCGCAGAACCAGCACAGAGACAGGAAACCCGCACGTGTTAATCACAGCTTGCTTATTGAAACACGACAACTTGCAGACAACAGATGTTCGTGAACAGGTAGATTACGTCTTTCTACATTTCCGAAAGGCGTTCGACGCTGAACCACATCTTGGTTTACCTGCCAAGATACTATCATTCGGGGTACGTGATTGTTCCAACAAACATTAGATTAATGAACCCTCTACATTATACTGGATGGTGAGTATTCCACAGAGACAAAGGTAACTTCGGTTGTTTTCCATGGAACTGCAGTAGGACCTCTCCTGTTTTCAAAATACATAACTGTTTCAATTCCGTTTCATCATAAAGATAAGAAAACTTCAGTATTTTGCAAATGAAATTTATTCTTGAGTATCGGACATATTTCACCTACTCAGGTTTCTTCAGTACACACAAAATAATTTGATTATACATTTTTGGATATGAGATTTATGGTAATTCTTTGGCAGTTTGTTTGGATCTAGCTACACTCCTGGAAATGGAAAAAAGAACACATTGACACCGGTGTGTCAGACCCACCATACTTGCTCCGGACACTGCGAGAGGGCTGTACAAGTAATGATCACACGCACGGCACAGCGGACACACCAGGAACCGCGGTGTTGGCCGTCGAATGGCGCTAGCTGCGCAGCATTTGTGCACCGCCGCCGTCAGTGTCAGCCAGTTTGCCGTGGCATACGGAGCTCCATCGCAGTCTTTAACACTGGTAGCATGCCGCTACAGCGTGGACGTGAACCGTATGTGCAGTTGACGGACTTTGAGCGAGGGCGTATAGTGGGCATGCGGGAGGCCGGGAGGACGTACCGCCGAACTGCTCAACACGTGGGGCGTGAGGTCTCCACAGTACATCGATGTTGTCGCCAGTGGTCGGCGGAAGGTGCACGTGCCCGTCGACCTGGGACCGGACCGCAGCGACGCACGGATGCACGCCAAGACCGTAGGATCCTACGCACTGCCGTAGGGGACCGCACCGCCACTTCCCAGCAAATTAGGGACACTGTTGCTCCTGGGGTATCGGCGAGGACCATTCGCAACCGTCTCCATGAAGCTGGGCTACGGTCCCTCACACCGTTAGGCCGTCTTCCGCTCACGCCCCAACATCGTGCAGCCCGCCTCCAGTGGTGTCGCGACAGGCGTGAATGGAGGGACGAATGGAGACGTGTCGTCTTCAGCGATGAGAGTCGCTTCTGCCTTGGTGCCAATGATGGTCGTATGCGTGTTTGGCGCCGTGCAGGTGAGCGCCACAATCAGGACTGCATACGACCGAGGCACACAGGGCCAACACCCGGCATCATGGTGTGGGGAGCGATCTCCTACACTGGCCGTACAGCTCTGGTGATCGTCGAGGGGACACTGAATAGTGCCCGGTACATCCAAACCGTCATCGAACCCATCGTTCTACCATTCCTAGACCGGCAAGGGAACTTGCTGTTCCAACAGGACAATGCACGTTCGCATGTATCCCGTGCCACCCAACGTGCTCTAGAAGGTGTAAGTCAACTACCCTGGCCAGCAAGATCTCCGGATCTGTCCCCCATTGAGCATGTTTGGGACTGGATGAAGCGTCGTCTCACGCGGTCTGCAGGTCCAGCACGAACGCTGGTCCA